>NC_137137.1:2090000-2092500 GCF_949319135.1 Squalius cephalus
ACTCTCACACACACACACTCTCACACACACACACTCTCACACACACACACTCTCACACTCTCACACACTCTCACACACTCTCACACACTCTCACACACTCTCACACACTCTCACACACTCTCACACACTCTCACACACTCTCACACACTCTCACACACACACTCTCACACACACTCTCACACACACTCTCACACACACTCTCACACACACTCTCACACACACTCTCACACACACTCTCACACACACTCTCACACACACTCTCACACACACTCTCACACACACTCACACACACACTCACACACACACTCACACACACACTCTCACACACACTCTCTCACACACTCTCACACACTCTCACACACTCTCACACACTCTCACACACTCTCACACACTCTCACACACACTCTCACACACACTCTCACTCACACACTCACACACACACTCACACACACACCTGTATCCGTGGTCCCTGTAGTCTCTGGTAGCGGAGTAGACCACATTGCTGGCTTTGACGCTGATCTGCTGGAACAGGTTCCACACCTCCTGATAGATGTATTGCTGTAGTGAAAACACGAATCACACCGTCGCTTAGAGAAACACACATTAGACCCACTCCATGTGGATCAAGATCAGGGTTTGAAATTATAAATCCACCGTGGCGAACGGGCGGGTTATGATTCATAAATGATGTCCTCCAACATTACAACAGTTTGGAGAGAGCTATATTTGATGACAGCAATAAATGCAGCTTCATAAGAGAAGTCACAGAAAATTGTGATTCATTTTATTTTTATGGTATCTGAAAACATGATGTAAAACTTAAACGTAAAACAAAGCCATTTATTCAGACTAAGATTTAATAATGCGTACATTTACTTCCCAGAAATGATAGTTAATGTAATCTTATTGGATCAAAACTTACTGACTTTGCTCACACAGGGTATAACAACTTACTAAATTAATTGTAATATTTTTTTATGGGGGGCTTTTAACTTTCAGCAAAGAAATACAAACCCTGCGCTAAGTGGAAAAAAAACAAGTTGATAAAAACATTTAATCCAATATTTGATGATAATACAACATAATGAGAGATTTAAAAGGCGGGTCATTTTGGACCCGGAACAGGAAATAGTGACGGATTTTCAACACAATCTAAAAGCAGAGATTTTGATAATCTAGTTTATTTCTGATACTTTTTATTATTTTATTTTTATTAACAAGACATAGCTGACAAAAAAAACAGCTGAATATACAGATGTACAGATAGTGTGTATACAGGTACGGTAATAATTTTAATGAACGGGCTATTCCAGTGTGATATATAACAACATTATTGATTATTATTATTTTTATTTATTTGTTTTGTAAGGTTGAAGTTCTAAACGGCTGTGAATGAGTGAAAAAGTTTCAAACCCTGATCATCATATTTGTAACAGCTTGTTCCACGAGATCAAGATTTGTATTTGCATCTTTATCCGTTGTTTAATTCATTGGTACGTCCGTTTCTTTCCAGTGAATTACAGTCATTAAGAAACAAGACAAGCGACTGAACCCACTGAAAATAAATACTGCGTTGCTGTTGCAGCTTCACACATCAAACGGCTGTAATTATGCAGCCCGTGTGTGTGTGTGTGTGTGTGTGTGACAGACTCTCACATTCCAGTAATTATGCTTCAAAATGGACACCTCCTAAATCTGTACAAGAAACAGTGCAAGACAAGCGATTGAATCCACTGAAAATAAATGCAGCGTTGCTTTTGCAGCTTCACATCAAACGGCTGTAATTATGCAGCCCGTATGCATGCGCGCGCGCGTGTGTGTGTGTGTGTGTGTGTGTGTGTGTGTGTGTGTGTGTGTGTGTGTGTCTGTGTGAGACAGACTCTCACATTCCCCGTGATGACCATGCAGCCCAGCTGGTCTATGATCAGCACGTCTAACGGCGAGGGCGGCTGGCAGAACTTCTGCTGCAGGATCTGCAGGATCGGCTCCATCACTTTAGGACTGTCTCTCATGGCCACCGCGATGTGACCCAGCGCTCGGATGGTGTGGTCCGGGATGAGATGGGCTTCCCTGAGGACAAACACACACACACACACACACGCGTCAGTCATCTCACTCAAAGAGTTAAAGTTCAGAGGTCACACACACACTGCCTGTGAACCGTGTCTATTATGTGTAGGTACGGTTCTGTGTGAGTGTATGAGTGTATTCTCTCAGAGAGAGAGAGAGAGAGAGAGAGAGAGAGAGAGAGAGAGAGAGAGAGAGAGAGAGAGAGAGAGAGAGAGAGAGAGAGAGAGAGAGAGAGAGAGAGAGAGAGAGAAATAACAGATAAAACAAATATAAGAAACTAGATGATCTATACATGAAATAAAATAACAGATAATATATAAAATAGATAAATAAATAAAATAAAGACATCAGAAAATAGATAGATATAGATATAAATTAAATAGATGAACTTAATATGAACTAAAGATACAAAATAGATAAACCAGATAAA
>NC_137137.1:2095000-2102500 GCF_949319135.1 Squalius cephalus
ATGCAGAGGTTCAACTCCACCCCGTTCGGCCATTTTTGTAGTTTGCTAGCAGAGATAGGATTATCTAGCGGCACAGAAACTTTTTATTCACACGTTATTAACAAAATGTCAACAACGGAAGACTTGTCCAGCCAGCCTTACATGTTCGAGCCAGAGTCGGAGCCGGAGCGAGATGAAAATGAAGACGACGAACCTGCAGAACAACGTCTTCATATGGATGTATCGCAATGGTGTGTTACTGTATTTACACATGAAACTTTGGTCTTCCGACCTTTTACCACCGTGTCGATTTATTTTGATTAATATGTGCGAGGGAGAGAGAGCAAGACAGCGTCTAGTTTGGAGACGGTGTCTTGTTTACACTTTCGCCTGGCTCCGAAGAGAGAGAGTGTGCGCGCGCGCGACCGGGTCTCTCTCTCTCTCTCTCTGCTCGTTCTTTCAGTTAAACATGCGCCCTGTCTCAAGCGCGGCAGTTCATCTACATTAGACGGTGTAATGAAGCGTGTGGGTTACTACATCCAACAACCGAACATTTTAACTTACCCTCTCGTAACTTCTGCATCTTTTAACTTGGACTACAAAATTGCAGCGAGAAATAAAAATGGCGGATTGCTCGAAGTGTTGGGCTGGAAGTCAATGTCCTTATTTGGCAGTTCCGCTGCAAATACTGTGACGTATTAGTTCACAAAAAAAACGTCATAGATAACAGATCTAGATAACAAAATAAGGCCAAAACAGAATATAAAGATATCAACGAAGCACCTGAAGAGAATAATTTCAACTTTTCTGTACTTCTAAACACTCCAAATATACAACTAAATGCATTTAAGGTCTAAAAAAGTGGATTTAGCATGATATGTCCCCTTTAAATAAAATACCAGTAAAAAAAGACATTATAAACACTATATAACGTCAATCCGAATGAATCGATCCGTTTCAAATTCTGAAAGTTTTGTTTATATGCACCCTAAACTAATCCGATTCACATATTTGTTTATTACAAATGTAATTTGTGCATTACATTTATCCCGAACTAAAGTGAAACCTTGACTAACATCACTGGGCCGAAGTGAGCCTGACCTGCAGATGTTATCGATGGAGATGTCTCTGAGCTGCTCGTACATGGACGGCTGGTCTTTCCTGTTGGACAGGAAGTTGAGCGAGGGCTGAGAATGCTCATTGGTCACGTTTATTTTGATCCCGCCTCCTCCTGAAGGAAAGAGGTTCAGAGGTCAGGACAGGGAATAGCATTTAATGCTATATAAACCATGTGGGAAAAGCAAAAACTCCATATAGATATATAATTATATAGAGAAAATAGATCAAATAAATAGATAAGAAAATATATACATAGAAAAAAAAATAAACAACAGAAAAATAAATAGATAAGAACCTAGATTATCTATATATGAAATAAAAAAAATTGATAATATATATAAATTAGATAAATAAAATAAATAGATAAGAAAAAAGATAAATATAAAATAAATATACGGCAGATAAACAAATAAACGTAAGAAAATATATGAACTAAATATAAAATAAATAGATCCAAAATAGATAAATAAACTAGATAAATTAAATAAATAAATAAATAAATATTCAAATTAATAGATAAGAGTTTATCAATAACTTAAATATAAATAACAAAAATAAAATAGATAAATAAAAACAACAAAAAATAGATAGATGAGAAAATGGATAAACCAAATATAAAATAAGTAAATAAACAACAGATAAACAAATAGGAGTTTATAGATAAACTAGATATAAATAGATAAAAAATAAATGTATAAATAAATTAGATAAATAGATAAAAATAGATAAATATACAACAGTTAAACAAATAGACATAAGAAAATAGATAAACTATAGATAATACATAGATAAAAATAGATGTATAAATAGATAGAAATATATATATATAAAAATTAGATAAATATAAAATAAACAACAGATAAACAAATGGATAGATAAGAAAAATGAATGATATAAATAATAAAAAAATAGATAAAAGTAGATATATAATTTATAATAATTATATAAATCAACAAACAACAGATAAACAAATGGATATGAGTTTATAGATAAGCAGATATATAAATAAATTAGATAAACAGAAGTTACTTTTATCAAGAGTAACAAAATGTCTCTGACCTGAAGTGCACTGACTGTGATACTTGTAGAGTTTGATCAGCACCGCCGAGGGAACCACCAGGAAGTCCTTCAGAGACACGGTGGCGGAGTGAGCGATGACGGGGAAGCGCTCGCACAGACGCCCTAAACCCTGAGACACACACACACACACACACACGTCATTCAGTGCATGAACTCTCACACACACAGCCTGGTGTCGTGGCTTCACCTGTAAGCAGCAGATGAGCAGCGGCATGTGAGCGATGATCACTTTGCTGGATGTTTTGGACTGAAGCTTCTCTGATAGTTTAGAGCACAGATTCTCAGCTCCTGGAAGACCAATCAGAGAAATCACTTTATTCAACATTTGCAGCACTTTCCCCAACACAGAAACCAACTCCAACTCAGACGTGACATCTGTTATATACACTAAAATCATGTTCCCTTCTACAAAATGTCATTATTGACTGGATGGTGAAAAGTGACTGGATGACTTCTGGGGCCGTATTCACAAAGAATTTTAAGGCTAAAAGTAGCTCCTAACTGGCGAATTTAGGAGCAACTCCTAAAAATAATGGGCGTGTCACTCGTAACTTTAGGACTCCTAATTTTTTTGACTAAGAGTAATTCACGAAGCATTTTAGCCCTAAAAGTAGCACCTAAGCCTGGGACAGCTTAAAAGAAGTCGAGAGGACTCCTAACTCACTAAGACCTTCACAAACCGCTTTTTGTGGCATTTCACGTTGCGATGTTTTGAAATGCGTATGCGGCGGCTCCAATCGCGAGGGAACAATTTTGCATTGTAGGCATAGTCAAGTCAAGTCAAGTCATCTTCATTTATATAGCGCTTTTAACAATGTAGATTGTTTCAAAGCAGCTTTACAGAAATGAACGTATAATTTAAGGTAACAGAGAATGTTTTGGCTTTATAGCGGTTCTTTAATAAAGTTATTTTATAGTTAAAGTTAGTTTTGATTGATTCGCTTCCGTCGCAACGATCATTTGTTATTAAATTAGGGGCCGCTAAGACGACACCATTCTCTCTACACAGACTTTAAACGTGAACCTGTGAGAAACGCTGATGGCGGTCACATGCGCATTAAGAATTGGTTCTATAGTTATGTGCGTTAGAATATTTGTGTGCAGGTTTGTTATTCCCTACAAACCAAGCCTAAACAAATTACTGGTGTTTCCTTATAGTTTTGATTCAGAATTTTATTTTATTTTATCAATTCGGGGTAGATACGCAAATTGAGTTTTCCCGACGACGCTTTATCTGTAGAGTGGTAAAGGGATCAATATAACTAGGGATGCAATAACGCCACCAACAACAACCAAAACTAGGCTACTCATTGCATGTAAACTAATTGTAACGTTTCATTGTGAATCAAATTAAAATGTTCTTCTCTTTGCAAACGTAGGCAGAGGCATATAGTGACAGATTAATTCAATAATGTTGCAAAGATATTGCATCAATCCATATGTTTCATAAGGCTATAGGCTATTTGTTTTGCCTTACTCTTTATTCATTTAGGCTATTTATTCAGTTATTCATCATCTTCCGTCCTTCACACTACTTGTGTAGCGCACGCATTCTCAGACCTGTCACCTGTCACTCATCATCGTAGGGGAGGGGTTTGAATCATTCCCGCGTTACAATCATCAGCCAATCAAGGTGGTCACTTCAGTCAAGCTCGTGCATGAGTAATGACGTCATCCATAACAACGAAGACTCACTCTTAGTTTAGGAGTTGTCATTTTTCTTTACTAAGAGTAGGTCTGAAAGGCGTTGTGAATAACTTTTAAGAGAAAACTCCTAGCTAAAATCTTTTAGTGTGATTTAGGAGTACTCCTAGTGCTAAGATAAAATGCTTTGTGAATACGGCCCCTGGTCAGTTTTATTTTTGTATTATTTACAAAGACTGAAAGTATTTTCATGTTAAATATACTTAAATATTATAACTTTTTGTTTCATCACTTTTTACATTGAAGGCAGCCTTCTAATGTTTTTCCATCTAATACTTATTTCATTTCAGATTTATTTCAATTAACAAAATGTTTTTAATAGTTAACAAATATATGTAGATGAACTAAATATAAAATATAAAATAAATAAATAGATAAAATATATATATATATTAGATAAATAAATGGGTGGAAAGATAAAAAAGATAAACATATAGACATAAGAAAATAGATTAAATAAATATAAAATAAATAAATAGATACAAAATAGAAATATAGTTAAAGAGATAATATATAAATACATTTTAGTTCAAGTTTTGGTCATTTTGTTGTGCTTTTGTGATTCATTTGTTTGTTTTTAAATATCTTAAAATATTTCTAATTTATCCAACATGTATTTTTCAGTTTTAGTACTTTTAGTACTTAGTTGCAAAAAATTGGTGTAAAAACAATTTTCATTTAGAAATTTCTAGTAAAGTTAACAAATAATCAGCAATTTACACATTGAATTCACATTGAAAGACTGAAATATAATTTGTTTAACTTATTTGCTAATTTTCCATCTAACACTTCTATTCCCTTTCAGCGTCATATCAATTAATGAAATGTTTAATACTTTGTTTACGATAACAAAAATGTGAGATTTCAGAAAAAAAAAATCTTAGATTAAAATCTTATTAAATATTAATATTAAATATTAAATGTGAAATTTTGAAGTAGAAAATACTGAAATATTGTCTTGCAAAGCATACTCCAATAATTTTTTACATGCACAACGTCAAAAAAGAAAAAAAGAAAGTCATAATAAAATAAAAAGACTCAAAATACAATAATAGTTGACAGTAAGACCAGAAATGTGTCAGTTGTGATTTCATGTTTAACCCAGAAATATCTGCACTGGAGTGTGACAACATGCCCCGGGCTTCAGCTGTAGTGTTGTGATCGTGTTTGTGACAGACCTTGCTCATCTTTGACGGCCCACACCATGAGGTCCACACAGGCTGCGTTGGCATGACAACGGAGCTTGAGAGGGCTGGGTTCCCCTGGCAACCGCTCCTCATGGAGAACCCTCTGGAGCTCTGATTGGCTGCTGCTGAACTGCTCCAGCACGAACTCATGAACCTCTTTCACGAAGCTCGTCTGCACATCTGAGTGGTTAACATGAAATATTCACACGTGGCAAAGGTCAGACACAAATAAAGAGGAACGCTGAAGATGCGATTAATAAAGCATTTAGCTTGAAGAACGGCTCAGTTTAGACAGAGGCCACAGTTCAGCGACCTTTCATGTAATAGAGCGTGTCCCGCAGCATCTTGAACATGCTGACATACAGCGGGTCGCTGAAGGCTCTGTAAAAGAGATTGGCGGCTGGATTCGCCTTCATACATGGAGAAAAAAAATAGAGGAAGGGAGAATTAGAAGGACAAACTGGTTTGTGATGATATTTGCAGACTTTTGTATAATGTATTTTCTACAGGATCTTGTGTGCAGCAGGTGGAGAGAGTAAAGAAAGAGTTAATGAAACATGTAAAGTTTACCTCTGTAACTTCGGCCACGATGGAGTCCAGCGTCTTTAGGAAGGAATCTGAGACAAACTGCTTCACCTGCAGAAACATATGATGAATATACAACACAGATTAGACCGATTCAAGAAGCTTCACAGTAATAAACAGGAAAGTAATGATTCAAATTCTGCTGTAGAGCCGCAGGGTTCATCGATAGAAGATTAAAATCTCGATTCAAACACACACACAATCTTTTCAACCACACAGTATCATTATTTCTGTCTTACAATAACTCAGATTATCACAGAAGTCCTGGGATAAAAGTTTATAGTTTGGCTATAAACACTGGTGTAAACAAGATTATATCAAATACATCGTTACACCAGTAGGTGGCGACAAGTGACTGTTAAAGAATAGATTTGTCATTGAATCATTCATCCAAGAGATTCGTTCAAAAACGCTGATTCATCCAGTAATGAAACAAGTGAAGTCTTTATGAGCGAGTCGTTGAATCATTCACTCAAGAGATTTGTTTAAAAAATGCTGATTCATCCAGAAATTAAACAAGTTATCTTTATGAGCGAGTCGTTGAATCACTCATTTAATAGATTTATTCAAAAGCGCTGGTTCATCCAGTAATGAAAAAAGTTGTCTTTATTAGCGAGTCGTTGAATCATTCACTCAAGAGATTCGTTCAAAAACGCTGATTCATCCAGTAATGAAACAATTGAAGTCTTTATTAGTGAGTCATTGAATCATTCATTAAGAGATTGGTTCAAAAACGCTGATTCATCCAGTAATGAAACAAGTGAAGTCTTTATTAGCGAGTCGTTGAATCATTCACTCAAGAGATTTTGTTTAAAAAATGCTGATTCATCCAGAAATTAAACAAGTTATCTTTATGAGCGAGTCGTTGAATCACTCATTTAATAGATTTATTCAAAAGCGCTGGTTCATCCAGTAATGAAAAAAGTTGCCTTTATTAGCAAGTCGTTGAATCATTCACTCAAGAGATTCGTTCAAAAACGCTGATTCATCCAGTAATGAAACAACTGAAGTCTTTATGAGTGAGTCATTGAATCATTCATTAAGAGATTCGTTCAAAAACGCTGATTCATCCAGTAATGAAACAATTGAAGTCTTTATTAGTGAGTCATTGAATCATTCATTAAGAGATTGGTTCAAAAACGCTGATTCATCCAGTAATGAAACAAGTGAAGTCTTTATTAGCGAGTCGTTGAATCATTCACTCAAGAGATTTTGTTTAAAAAATGCTGATTCATCCAGAAATTAAACAAGTTATCTTTATGAGCGAGTCGTTGAATCACTCATTTAATAGATTTATTCAAAAGCGCTGGTTCATCCAGTAATGAAAAAAGTTGCCTTTATTAGCAAGTCGTTGAATCATTCACTCAAGAGATTCGTTCAAAAACGCTGATTCATCCAGTAATGAAACAACTGAAGTCTTTATGAGTGAGTCATTGAATCATTCATTAAGAGATTCGTTCAAAAATGCTGATTCATCCAGTAATGAAACAACTGAAGTCTTTGAGCGAGTCATTGAATCATTCATTAAGAGATTCGTTCAAAAAACGCTGATTCATCCAGTAATGAAACAATTAAAGTCTTTATGAGTAAGTCATTGAATCATTCACTCAAGAGATTCGTTCAAAAACGCTTGATTCATCCAGTAATGAAACAATTGATGTCTGTATGAGTGAGTCATTGAATCATTAATTTAAGAGATTTGTTCAAAAACGCTGATTCATCCAGTAATGAAAAAAGGTGTCTTTATTAGCAAGTCGTTGAATCATTCACTCAAGAGATTCGTTCAAAAACGCTGATTCATCCAGTAATGAAACAACTGAAGTCTTTATGAGCGAGTCATTGAATC
>NC_137137.1:2105000-2175000 GCF_949319135.1 Squalius cephalus
GATAAGAGCCTGGCAAAACAATAAACCACATCAAACAACCAGATTTACATGTTCTGAAGAAGATGTAAGTGGTACTCAGAGCCACGGTGACGTTGCAGATCGAGTTGTACAGGCTCAGTCACACATCTCTGTGGTGATCTGGTCAGTAGAAATGGATTTTTTCATGCGTTTTATCACCAGCAGGTGAAAACGGTGTGTGTGATCACTTCGTAAACCAGCAGCACACTCTCCTCAACAACACACAGGATTTAGGAAATCATTCAAATGCTGTAGAACGACATGTGCAAAACTTTAAAGTGCCCCTATTATGCTTTTTCAGATATTATCTTTCATCTAGTGTGTAATAGAGCTGTGTGTGAGTGTAAAAGCTCTGCATAGTTTCACAGATCAAAGTGCAGATAAATAGAGTTTTTGTCTCCTAAAGGAAAGAAGTGATTCTGAACAGAAACGAGTCGTCAGTAATTCAGTCTCACTTCCTGTTACAGTGTAACAATGTTACACATTTGCATAATGCCAGTCTCTGGTCTTGATTGGCTGAACAGCGTCTCTTAGCTCCGCCCTCAAACACTGTAGTGTATCTGAGACTGGAAGAGTTTCAGTGATCAAGAGCTGAAATTCAGATATGATAATGAGTGTTTGGTTTCTGACCAATCAGAGCAGAGCAGCTCTCAGAGAGGCGGGGTTTAGAGAGACTGAATCCTTGATCGAAGCGTTTCAGACACTGAGAGAAAAGAGCTGATGCTGAAGTGGAGATTATGAGGAAATTAAAGTGTTGTTTGACCCTGGATGCATGTAAACCAGTTGTAGGAGGTCCAAAAACAAAAGGAGAATTTAAAATAGCATAATAAGGGCTCTTTAATACACTTTAAATCTTATCAATAGCGATGAGTGACCATTAACCACCACTACCTCCTTCAAACTCTCAGCATAACAAGCAGTGACTCATAAAATCTCAAGCAAATGGAATTAAAACAAACACGCAGAGAACTAAAGGTGCTTATCCAGAAACAAGTACATGAACTCTGACCTCAGAATCTGCTGAAGAATGTTCAGACGTTAAAACCTCCAGTTCACAGAGATTAGAGTTGTGACACAGCAAACCTTACATTACCTTCAAAGTACTGCGGTCCTGGAGTCGTTGGAGAGCAGGGCGACGGGCCGCCTCGGTCAGGACTCACCTGAGGACACACCAATACATCACATCACACCACTCATTACACTGCATCTGCTGAACGCACAGAATTCATGGATGAACAACTAGTTATTTCCCAAAATGTGCAGCATACAACCAGAGCACAGTGCGTCGGGTCCTATATCCCACAATGCAATGTGCTCAACTTGACCTTTTCCAGTTTGATGAATGAACACAAGTACTTTTAACTGTGAATTAAAAGTCCTAGATAATGCTGCCAGGGTATAAAGACATTAAGACATTTAATATATATATATATTTCTCCAGTAAAATATACATTTCTAATTTTATTTAGTTTTTAAAAATATTATTAGTTTTAAACAAATACTTTTTACAAACATAATTTTTGCATATTACTTTTAATAATTTGTTTTAGTTACTTATTTTTTCTAAAACTTTGCATATTTTTTAATAATTATTATTATTTACTTTTAAAAATCTAAAATTATCATTGCATTTTTTTCAATTAATCATTTTTATCTACTAAAATGTATTTTCTAAAATTATTTGTACATATTTCAATATTAATTTATTACTATTTACTTAATTACTAAAAATTTTAAATCATTTACATAATATATTTTCTACATTTTTTCCATATTTGTCAATTAATAATAATTTATTTACTCAAATTGCTTTTCTAAAATTATGTTTGCATATTTTTTCCCCAAAAAAATTGTATTTATAAAAATAAATAAAAAAATCGAATTATTTTCGCATTTTTTCCAATAATTATTTAACTTTTATTTACTTTATTTTTTTGCTTATTTCAATAAATCACTTTTTTTCTGAGATGATAAACAGACATCACCTGCTGAATTAAACACAATATAATAAGGTCATGTGACACTACGTACCATAAATTTACTTTGAAACGTTTATCATTGCATAATGCATCCTTTTACACGTATTTTTCCTCAAGTAACAGACAGTGTGCACAGCAGAGACAGAGAGAGGTCTGAGACCTGTGCGTCGGGGTTGGCGATGCCACTCTTGCGTCTCAGCGTGTCCCCCTGGCAGGCCGTGAACAGTGAGCTGGGCAGAATAGAGCGGAAGTCATTGAAGGATCTCCTCCGAACGCCCTCGGTCTCCACACACACACGGTGAGCCGGCGGAGGCGTTCCTCGAGGGAAGAGCTGCGACAGGAGAGGCTCATCACCGTTACCGTACCGCCCGAAGGCTCGAGTCACGCCCAGAAGACACGGGACCACATACCTGCACAGGTACACTGCAGAAACACCACGCCAGTCAGACCAGTGCCAATCCAAACGTGTGTTTTTATGTGTAGTGCTCATGGGAATCACCTTTATCTTGGTTCTCGGCCGTCTGGCAGATCTCCAGTAAAGACTGCATTACTTCCATTACCGCTTCCAGAATCTAGACGGAAAGACATTAAAGGGCTGGTTGATTATGATTTCACTTTTCTAACTTTAGTTAGTGTGTAATGTTGCTGTTTGAGCATAAACAACATCTGCAAAGTTACAACGCTCAAAGCAAAGGGAGATATTTGCTTTTAAAGAAATCGCTTTTTAAGGACTACAACAAACGGCTGGTAGGGACTACACAAGCTTCTTCACGGGTTAGTGTCATCACTAACCCTAAAATTTACATAAACCCCGCCCCTTGGGAATGCGATTTATATATAATCATGACAGAATATGCTAATCAATGACTAGAAGATAGTTAACTACACATCAGCAACACAAATTCATCAACTAACATTTGTTGCTTCTACATGTCGTCACTTCTTCTTGAGTCTCTACATCTTTGGTTTGAACATAAAAGGCTAAAAGTTTTTGAAATGTTCAGTGCTCTTGAAGCTCCGCCCCCTGAGCCGGGAGCAGCAGCTCATTTGCATTTAAAGGGACACACACAAAAACAGCACGTTTTTGCTCACCCTCAAAAAGTGACAATTTTAACATGCTATATAAATATTTATAAATATAAATATGCTATATAAAATATTTGTGGGGTATTTTGAGCTAAAGCTTCACACACACACTCTGGGGACATCAGAGACTTATTTTACATCTTGTGAAAAGGACCACTTTAAATGAGTGCAAGGGGAAAATAGCATGTAAATGTGTGGCTGCGCTGAAGAGCAGACCTGTGTGCGCGACTCTGGGTCTCTCTGAGCCACATCAGACAGCAGCGTCACCAGACAGAAGCTGAAGTTCTCCGCCATCGGGAGAGTCTCTGTGTGCACATACAAACACAAGCTTGACTTTTAGGGGCTGTTAACACGACACCGTTTTCAACTAAAAACATAAAACTTTCAATGTGTTTTGGCCGTTCGTTTACACGACAGCCGCGTTTGGGAGCATGAAAACACGATCTTTTGAAAACGGGTTTCAAAGTGCACGTTTCTGAAAGCGGTCTCCGTGTAAACAGCAAAAACACGAATCTCCAAAGACGATGACGTCATGCACATGCGTATTACGCGTTCAGACTATAGTGTTTCATTGCTATCTATTGGCCTGGCAGCAGAATACAGCGTTTTTAGTCGTTTTCCGTGTGAATGGTGATTGTTTTGATAATGGTGTCGTCTGTGCGCGGAAAACTCAAAGGAAAAACTTCAGTTTTAAGCATATTGTTGTTGTGTAAATGTACCCTAAAGCATCTATACATGGAAACACTTTGGATAAAGTGTTTTATTATGAGTCGGTAAGAATTACAAACCTCTGATGGCAAACAGAAATTACTATACAAGAGTGCAGAATACATACACTACTAAAAAGTTTCGGGTTGGTGAGATTTTTAATGTTATGCAAAGAAGTCTCGCAAAGGCGGCATTTTTTTAAATCAGAAATACAGTTAAAAACAGTGAAATATTATTACAGTTTAAAACAGCTGTTTTCTATGTGAATATACAGTAAAGTGTAATTTATATCATGTGATCAAAGCTGAATTTTCAGCATCATTACTCCAGTCTTCAGTGTCACATGATCCTTCAGAAATCACTCTAATATGATGGTTTGCTGCTCGATAAACATTTCTAATTATTATTAATGTTGAAAACCGTGATACATTTTATTTTTCAGGATTCTTTGATGAATAGAAAGTTCAAAAGAACAGCGTTTATTTGAAATAGAATCTTTTGTAAAAATATAAATGTCTTTCCTGTCACTTTCTGATCAATTTAATGCATCCTTGGTGAATAAAAGTATTAACTTCTTTCAACTTTTAAACAGTGTTGCATGCTTGCATACAGTAACGTACTTGATAAATGCATGAGACACGAATAAGCAAACTGGTACCTTTGCACTTCCTCCCAGCATTGTCCTCAACCCATTGCACTCTGGGTAACCCCTTGAGCAGACTCAACAGGTAACTTACCACGGTATCTTTGTGCTGAGAAAGACAAATATCACATACAAACCAAGTGTTGGAAAGATGCAAACTCCATCTGAATACACTTGCAAATCAAATCCAAAATCTATTTACAGTATATGCTTCAAAAAAGAAAACCAACTGCATATAATATGTTTATGGAGAAAAATTATGCAATATATTTACATTAGAAGCAGGATGGCGAGAGATGAAGAAAAGAGTACGAGCTAAACTGAGTGTGTGTTTAAGTGGCTTAACCAGCTCTAATCCAGCTGTGATCACATGATCTGGTTCAGCAGTGAGTTTCTCTCATAAACCAGCTTTAACACACACACTTATTTATTTGAGGACGTTCCCAAAGGGAGTTGTGTCATATTTAGCAACAATTTTGTCCCCAGAATATACAGTCAAACCAATTATTCAGACACCAGGGGCCTCATTTATAAAACTTTGCGTATGATTTGCGTCATAAGTGGCGTACGGATGAAACATAGGACGTGTGTACGCACAGAAATATTCGGATTTATAAAACCGTGCGCACGCACATCCTACGCAGTTTTCCCTTAATAAATCACAATCAATTCTAAATGTAGCGCAGCTTTTGCGGCTTCATGTCACGCCCATAGTTGCCCATAAATAGTCCGTGAAACGCCCACAAGTTAATATTCATCGATTGCGAAATCATGGCAAACTCAGAGGAAAACCAAGAAACGTAACTTCACTCACGTCATTACGCATTGTGATGGCATCATGGCATTTTATTACCATCCATTTGATTGCATCTGACAAGCTACAGATGTGTTATGATGATGAATTGCATAACATGCCAATATTATTGCAGAACATATTTCACTTTTCTTTTAGCAAATATGTGTTAATTTGCATTTCTGTTCTAATCTTCGTTTGATTTTGTTTGTTTTACACTGCAGATCGATCAAACGGGTGTTCGTGTAGGCTGTTAATTGTAAGACTTGCTTTGTGAAGTCTTCATGTTATTTATGAGAGGCAGTATTGCCGTTTATTTTACACAACGGTCTACAGTTTCACACACTTTCACGTGTTTCTTCCAACTGCCGACGGTGTCGCCATTTCTCATTTCACCCGTTTTTGTCCGTACGCCTGGGTCAGAGTGTGCGTGAAAGACCGCACATTTTCCCGTCAAGTTTGCTTTTTATAAATACCAATTATTGCGTAGAGAGCGGCGTACGCCTTCTTTTGTGCGTACGCAACGTTTATAAATGAGGCCCCAGATTATTTTACTAGTGTGTGCAGGACACTATAGTTCAGTTATAAGAGAGGAGAGCAAAATAAAGTAAACTGTGTCATATTACACCAAAAAATTATTTTTGACACTTTGACCTGACCAAGTGTTTTTTCTTTAATTGCTAATGCTCTTTTTACACACAGACTGAACACAATGAAGCATTGCTTGGTGATTGGTTGAGCTAAACTGGTATTATCTAATTGTGTAGTTAAATTTAACAGCTGACAGATATTCAACATAATTCATGTGTGAGACAGTCTAACAGAAGGACGGACAAAACCAGTCAAATATCAACTGATTTGATCATATTTTATCACCATTTTCTAAACTATAGCGAATAAACTGTGATAATGTGAGAAATGTTGTCTGAATAACTGTTGGTTTGCCTGTAGTGTCGAGCTCTTTCACCTGTAAATCTGACTCGACTAGGAACACCGCCAGAGCGACGACCGCATCCCTGCGCCGAACATCCAGACTGAAGACGCCTCGGCTGTCACACGGACACATGCACAGCAACTTCTGCACCTGATGGAGGAACACACCAGACGACAAACACACACTCTTATCGGCTCCGGTGAGCTGTCACAATATGAAACGCTCAACTTCCCTTTAAGAAAGACATGAGCAGATCTGTCAGCAATCTGCAGAACAAGAACAACCTGTTAAAGGGTTAGTGCACCCAAAGATTCTAGTTCACGTAGTGTATCAGCGCAGCGCTTCTGGGTTGTACGTCAGAATGGAGGCTCACTATTGGCCGACGCTGGTCATGTGATGCGTGTGATGCTGGCCAATAGTGAGCCTCCGTTCTGACGTACAACCCAGAAGCGCTGCGCTGATACACTACGTGAACTCACTTAGAGAAACACAGAAGAACATGAAGAGTTGAATAAAAGTCGTTATTTCTGCGCACAAAAATATTCTCGTCTCTTGATAAACTGAAGGTTGAGCCGCTGTAGTCACTTGGACTATTTTAAACATTATCTTTACTAACTTTCTGGGCCGGCAAGTTTCACTAACAGAGAAGCCTATGGAGGAGTGATCCAGCTCTCAGATTTAATCACAAATATCTTAATTTGTGTCTGAAGATGAACGAAAGTCTTACGGGGTTGAACAACATGAGGGAGAGTAATTACTGACAGAATCTTCATTTCGCGGTGAACAAACCCTTTAAAGGGGACATATCATGAAAATCTGACTTTTCCCGTGTATAAGTGCTATAATCGGGTCCCGGCGCTTCTACCAACCCAGAAAACGTGAAAAGTGAAACCCAGTAACTTTGTTTTGGTGAGCCTTTCTCTCTAAACATGTCGAAAAATAAGCCAATCAGATTTCACTCTCCTTCTGATGTAGAGGATCTTATTATAATATTAGCGGGCCTTAATCTGCACGTTTACCAGAGCCGGACAGTAACGGAGTACATTTACTTGAGTACAGTACTTAAGTACAATTTTGAGGGATCTGTACTTTACTCGAGTATCATTTTTGGGGAGTACTCATGACTTTACTCAAGTACATTTGAGAGGCAAATATTGTACTCTTTACTCCACTACATTTCTATCCATAACTGTGAGTACCTGTTTCTTCTTCTAAAAAAAACAAAAAGGAAAAAATAAACATCTCGGAAGCCCTCAATTAGTTGTTTCCCTCTCAAATGTGATTGGATTGTGCAGGCGCCACTGATTGGGACAGCAATCACCTTCAGCTTTCCGCCAAAGTCAACTCCATGGTCAGATTTAGATAAGAGACGAAACCATGTACGAAACAATGGATGAAGACGCAGCAGGTCCATCCCGGGAGTATTTTTTTTCCCAGGATGGTAGGGGAAGACTCATGAATGTTCATTAGGGAAGTCAGTTTAGGGGCGGGGTTAGGGGTAGGTCATCAGACCAATCAGGGATGACTTCCCTAATGAATATTCATGAGTCTTCCCCTACCATCCTGGGAAAAAAAAAATCGCATCCCAAACCCGTGGCCCCACCTCGCCAGACTTTTTAAATTTTCTGAACAAGTTAATGATAGTTTTCGCTTCAAGTGTTTGCTGTGTTTACCAATGTAAGCACTGTGGCAGTAGTAATGCAATATTTAGAAAATGTACTCTTGATACTCAAGTACTTTTAAAAACAAGTACTTTAGTACTTTTACTTAAGTAGACATCTAACTGTAGTACTTTTACTTGTACTTGAGTAAAATTTAGCAAGGGGTATCTGTACTTTTACTCAAGTAATGAAGCTGTGTACTCTGTCCGCCTCTGACGTTTACACCCGCGGCGCTGACATTTGGTTTTCGCAACTAACAACAGTGACCAGTTCTAACGCAACGGCAAAAGTTTGAGCAAAGCATGAAACTGCCCTGTCGTTGAGCACAGATGAGCACTGAACACTATTAGACAAACACATGTCAGCTGTCTTATAAACACCTCAGCGAACTGTCAACTTGTGTAAAAGTTAAACATGACAGTACATGCAAGTCGATGAGATGATCAATGTAACTCCACAACAACTACATAAATGTCAATTCAGAAAAGCCTGTTTTGTTATTGCCGGAGTATCTGAAGCTCGAGTAAAGGCTCCGCCCTCTTCTGAACGGAGGAGGAGCAACAGCAGCTCATTTGCATTTAAAGGAACACACACAAAAACGACACGTTTTTGCTCACACCCAAAACGGGTAAATTTGACAAGCTATAATAACTGATCTGGGGGATTTTGAGCTGAAATTTCAGACACATTCTGGGGACACCAGAGATTTATATCACATCTTGTGAAAAGGGGCATAACATGTCACCTTTAAGAGATTCACACATGGCTTGAGAGCATGCATGTGCGGGGTAATCACCTGCAAATAATACCAGATGACTGCAGTCTGTGTGGAAATACATGATCACGTATGAAAGATGAATCTGTCACTGCGATGAGGCAATGCACTTCACAAGCACTGTAAAGGACGCGTACACCTGCCGCTGCATTAAACACCGTGATAGCGGTTTTTCACTATCAGAGACACAAGCACTGACGCAGCTGGCACTATCTGGCACCACTTAGTGCCTGGCATCAGCGTAAAAGCCTCTAGACACGTGACACTTTTCAGTTTCGCATATCAAGTATATTTTAGAAAATGTAAACAAGCATTCAATGCAAAATCTTCAGTAGTTTTCGGACAGATGTGATGCATTTATTCAGCTCAAGCTCATAACACAAAATATCATGCTTTTTTTCTCTCCATATTTCAAGATGTTTTTGGGCAAACAAGTATTCATTACTACAATGAGCTCATTGTTTCTGCCTTAAATTATTGTTTAAATTAATACATTTTTAGCTAACTGTGATTTAGAACATTTACATTTCTGAAATACATAACTTAGACAGTTTCCTCTGATAACACATCATTATGGACTCATGCATTGTCTTGTAAAGCTGCTTTGAAATGATGTGTATTGTGAAAAGCGCTATACAAATAAATGTGAATTGAATTGAACATGCAATTCTTTAAAGTAAAGGAAGACATCATTTTATGTATGTGGTACTCATGCAATGCCATTTAATATTTCAGATCACCATAACAAAAATCAAAACAGGTTAAACGCAGATTGTTTTGCGTGCACATAATGAAAGTAAGGTTGCATTGCTGCGCAACAAACTTGCCACGCGCTGCAGTCTGTGACACCTGTCGCGTGCAGCACGATAATGCAGCACGATATTATAACAAAGCGACGCAGCAGGATGATAACAGTGTGCGTGTGTGTGTGTGTGTGTGTTGTACCTTCTCGACGGGCGCTGGTCTGTGGGCTGCCAGGGAGCGCGCGAGAGACAGAACCGTGTTGAAATAAAACTCGCGCGTGCCACCGCCGCGCGTGGCCATGATTCACGAGAAAAGTTCAAAACACACAGGCGATGATTTCCTCAGCTTTCTGTGGTGGAGAAGAAAAACACGACCGCAATACGGAAAGTGTGAAGGCACAAATAACAGCCAATGAAGAGAGAGAGAGAGAGAGAGAGAGAGCGCGAGGCGTGTCTGCATTAAAGCATCATCAGTGTGAAGTTTATCTTATTGGCTCATATACATCTGATGAGTGTTTACCTATTTTTTACAGTCTATGGTGTTTACACACAAGTGATGGAGTTTTTGTTTGTTTTTGTTTTTAATATATAAACGTGTTTTCTGAAACAAATACTATAACAGAGCATTGGCTAAAATATAAAATATGTTTAAGTTTATTCCTATTTCTAATTATAATATTTTTGTATAATAAATAAATGATGTTAATGTAAGAAATAATTAATAATAATAATACATTTAAATACATCAATCGACGTTATTAATAATTGATAATAACATTTATTATTAGTAGTAGTAGTCATATAATTAATATATTATTAATTATATTAAATAGTTAATATTTATAATAATAATGTATTATTGTTGCTGTTGTTATTATTCACTAACAATATTTATAATGAATAATAATAAGTAGTAGTAGTAGTAGTAGAATATATTGTTATTTTTTATTAGTATTATTATTAGTATTATTAATATGGATAATTATTAATAATTATTGTTAATGGAAGTATAATTAAAACATTATTTTTTATATTAGTAAATAATATTTATAATAATAACATTAATATTAATGGTGTTGCTGTTATTATTCACTAACTATATTTATAATTAATAATTATAATTAGTAGTAGTAGTAGTAGAATATATTGTTGTACATTTTTATTATTTATGATTATTATTATTATTATAACAATATTTATAATTATTAATAATAATCATTAGTAGTAGTAGTAGCAGTAGTATTAGTAGTAGAATAGTAATTGTTGATTTTTATTATTATTATTTATAAGAAGAAGAAAAAGAAGAAGATTTAAAAGTGTATTTCTCTAGTTATCTCTGTTTTCAAATCCTAGCTATTGGTTTCGAATCTTAAACGACGCTGTCATAATTTATGACATATTTTAGGATGACTCATAAATAATAACAATGAAAAGTGAAAACAGGGGAAACAAAAACGAGGAGGAGCCTATCTGACGTCACGATGACATCACCGGAAGTGTTTCGCCATTAGCGTCAGCTCAGCTGATAGCAGGAGAACAAATCTCTCTCCAGCGATCAAAGGTACAAATGTATGAATTTATCGATACAGTGTTCGATATATCGTGTTTTAATCTGACAGACAGAGAGGAAATGTAATTGAAGACGATGTAGGGTTTATTTAAAGGTTGTTTTAGGCAACATAAAGTAGCTCAGATAGATAACAAACAGACGAGTTTCTACAGCATATTCAGTTAAATGTAGTTAAATAACACATATTTATAAAATATTTTTCACATTTTATGTAGTGTATATCTATATGTATATCGATGGTGTTATGTCAGTTATAATAGTTTGTTCAGGATCCATATCTATAAACTAACAGAATGTACCATGTTTTTACCATGTACAGCCACTTGAAGAAGTTTAATATAAACTCAGATAAACTTATGTTATTTAAAGCATCTCCTTTCATTGCCTTACTTATTATTTCATCTTATAATAATTAATATTTTATATACATGCGGTAACACTTTACAATAAGGTTCATTAGTTAACAACATTAGTTAACGTGAACTATAAACAATACTTCGTCAGCATTTATTAATCTTAGTTAATATTAATTTCAACATTTACTAATACATTATTAAAATCAAAGGTTGTATTCACTGTGAACTAACATGAACAAACAATGAACAGCTGTATTTTTATCAACTAAAATGAACAAAGATTAATAAATACTGTAACAAATGTGTTGCTCATTGTTAGTTCATGTTAGTTAATACATTAACTAATGTTAACTAATGAACCTTATAGTAAAGTTACCATATTCCTACCATATATATATATATGTATGGTATGTTTATTTTTCCTATGTTTTATGTCTCTTGTTTTGTTTTATTTGTATTATATGCTTTATATAAAATATGTAGGCCTATTTATTAATTTTTCTGTACAGCACTTTGGTCCACTTCGGTTGTTTTAAAGTGCTTTATAAATAAAGTCTGATATATATATATATGTATGTGTGTGTGTGTGTGTGTGTGTGTGTGTGTGTAAGTACTGTGCTCTCTTGTCACTGAAGCTCAGGATGTCTGCCTACCCCAAAACCCACAATCCTTTCGCTGATGATGATGATGAAGAGGCTCCGAGAAGAGGCTTTAACTTCGACGATGATCCGGAGGAGAGTTCGCTGAGTCCGGCAGAGAGACGCCAGCAACGGCTTCAGCAGGAAGTGATGCGTACAGCGCAGTCGGCCGTGGACAGCAGCCACCGCTCGCTCGGACTCATCTACCAATCCGAGAAAGTCGGATCCGAGACGGCAGAGGTGAGAGGAAAATTAAAGGAATAGTTCACCCAGAAAAAATTAATGATCCCATAATTTACTCGCCCTCATCCTAGGTGTGTATGACATTCTTCTGTCAGCCGAAAACAGAGTTATATTCAAAAATATCCTGGCTCTTCTCAGATTTATAATGGGAGTGAATGGTAACTTAGAATTTGAAGCCCTAAAAGAGCATCCATCCATCATTAAAGTGATCCATACGGCTCCAGGGGTTAATAAAGGCCTTCTGAAGCGAAGAAAAATATCCATATAACTTTATAAACTATAATCACTGGCTTCCAGTAACTGCCGTACGCGAGTCTAGTTCCAGCGGAAGAGTGACCTCTGACCCGACGAGTGACCTCTGACCCTGCGCATGACGAGTGACCTCTGACCCCACGCAAGACGTATTGATGAACGCAGAAGCGCATGGAGAATAGAGTAAAACAAACACCGGTCACGGATTAGAAGTCTGAAAGGAGAATTTTTAAAGAGAAATGTGGGAGGAGCTTGAGTTTGTTTGAACCGTGAGAAGCGTCGACTCTCACATGAGCTTACGCTACTCCTACATCCTATGTCAATGTGTCGGGTCAGAGGTCACTGGTCAGGTCAGAGGTCACTCATCATGCGTGGGGTCAGAGGTCACTCATCATGCGTGGGGTCAGAGGTCACTCATCATGCGTGGGGTCAGAGGTCACTCTTCCCTCGGAACTAGACTCTCGTACGGCCGTTATGATTATAGTTTATAAAGTTTTAAATATGGATATTCTCTTACACAAACACATGGCTTCGCTTCAGAAGGCCTTTATTAACCCCTGGAGTCGTATGGATCACTTTAATGATGGATGGATGCGCTTTTTTTGGGCTTCAAAAAAACTAAGGTATCATTCACTCCCATTATAAAGCTTGGAAGAGCCAGGATATTTTTTAATATAACTCGGATTGTGTTCGGCTAACTACGTTTCTTGCTTTGGCTATTTGATTAAAATCGCTTGATTGTTTTCCACAGGAACTGATTCGTCAGGGAGAAGCTTTGAAAAGGACGGAGAGAATGATTGACAACATGGATCAGGACATGAAGACGAGCCAGAGGCATATAAACACTATTAAGAGTGTGTGGGGGGGAATGGTCAACTATTTCAAAGGCAAACCTGAACCTCCCAGACCGGCACAGAAGGAGCAGCCGGTGTCCTACGAGGGACACAGCAGGTACACACACACACCAGCCCAACATTAGCAGCTTTTACACGTTTACATGCGCTCAGAAGTGCTAGAATTGTTCTTGTTCTTCAGAATGATATAAAATGTGCATTGCTTTCCTATCTTAAAGGGATAGTTCACTTTGAAATAAAATTTTGGTATGTTTTAGCTTACCTCAGGGGCATCCAAGATGTAGGTGTCTTTTTTTCCGCAGTAGTTTCAATTTTGATATTTTTAGGTCAAACCGTTCTTGTCTGACAGTCATATAATGCAGGTCTATGGTCACTGTCTCAAAGAGCATGCACAGAGTCCAAATTAAACAATTCCCCATCGTAAGTACACATTGATGGCCTAAGACACGAAACGAGCGGTTTGTGTGAGAAAACGAACAGTATTTATATCGTTTTTACCTCATAAAACACAGCCACGTCCAAGTGATCTGAGGGCGTGGGCGCATCCTGGTGTGTGACGTGTGCGCAGACTGGTGCATAGATATATATACACCAGATATATCAGATATCGCCCTCAGATCACTTGGACGTGGCTGTGTTATAAGAGGTATAAACGATATAAATACTGTTTTTTTCTCACACAAACCGCTCGTTTCGTGTCTTAGGCCATCAATGTGTACTTACGATGGGGAATTGTTTTAATTTGGACTCTGTGCATGCTCTTTGAGACAGTGACCACAGACCTGCATTAAATGACTGACAGACAAGAACGGTTTGACCTAAAAATATCAAAATTGAAACTACTGCGGAAAAAAAGACACCTACATCTTGGATGCCCTTGAGGTAAGCTAAAACATACCAAAATTTTATTTCAAAGTGAACTATCCCTTTAAAGCTAAATTTGCCTACTAATTAACTAAGTAACTTCACACATTAAAGCAAAAGCCTTTCAATTTAACATGAAATGAAAACAAGGCTGTGATGAATAGATGTAAAATAATATGTGAATGGACTTGTAGTGTACATCAGCCATTAAAGCCTTGCTTTGATTCACATCCACTGAAATAGAGGTCTTAGTCGGGAAAGATGCCATATCTGGAAATGCAAAGAGTCTGAATATTATTTAACAGCGAAACGGTGTTGTCTGATGATGTTAGCTTACAGAATGCACTAGCGGAGAGCAAACAGCAGGAGGACAAGTATCAGGCCAGCCATCCCAACCTCAGGAAACTGGAGACATCTGGTAAACACACATGACTGCACACTGATGAACTTCTACGTTTACCCATGTACTTTGAGAGACAGTTTTTGAACTTTCAATCAATAGAACCAATTGCTTTGCAGAATGATTGACAGTTTCGAAGCGCCACACGCTGGTCAAACGGTGTAAATGCAGTGAAAACTCAACCCAAACACGCACTAAAACACTGTTTACAAACCATTTGCAGATGTTTTATTGAATGTGTAATCTATTAAATGCAATTAACAAATCGTCTAATACCATTACATGTGAAGTGTGTGAGAATAATATGTTGTTTTATTAAATTATAGGGCTTGTTTTGTTGGAGAGTTTGGTTAATCAGGCCAATAAGAGACTAACTTTCGCATTAACTAACAATGAACAATACATTTGTTTCAGTATTCATTAATCTTTGTTAATGTTAGGTAATAAAAATTAGGGCTGTCAAACGATTAATCGCATCCAAAATAAAAGTTTGTGTTTACATAATTTATGTCTGTGTACGGATTATAATTATTTTCTATATATAAATACACACACATGCATATATATTTAAGAAAATGTGTTATTTATATATAAAATATATATAATATAAATTATATATAATATAAATATATATACACAGTATATCCATGCAAATATTTCTTAAATATATACATGCATGTGTGTGTATTTATATATAGAAAATAATTATACACCGTACACACACATGTATTATGTAAAAACAAACTTTTATTTTGGATGCGATTAATCGCGATTAATCGTTTGACAGCCCTAATAAAAATACAACTGTTTATTAGTTCATGTCAGCTCATTTTCTTTAAATAATAACAAATACAACTTTTGATTTTAATAAAGTATTAGTAAATGTTGTAATTAACATTAACATGGATTAATAAATGCTTTAGATGTATCTGTTTCATTGTTAGTTCGTGTTAGCTAATGTAATTCGCTAATGTTAACGAGACGATTAACTACAACTCTTTCTCGCTATCAAATAAACGTGTCGTTAAAATTGATCAAACTGATCCGAGATCAGGCAGAAACCACTGGTTCATGGGTTCACTTTGAAATGTCTGAATGTTGTGTAGACTTGAAATCATCAATGAATCTCAAAGGTTTCGAGTGCTTTTGCAGAGACAGAGCTCAGTGTCGGATAAAAGCGGCTCATCAGAATCACAGATGTGTGTTTGAACAGGTTTCGGAGCCTCCGCTTCCCTGGATAACGGGCCGTCCGATCAGAACGGATATCCTAAGAACAAACAGCTGCGGGCCGCACATCAACAGCTGGACTCAAACCTCGGTGAGAAACACAAGAGTTTAAAGGGATATTTCACCGTTGGAAAGATGAATGTGTATTTAAATTGGGTCATTTATGTAGTAGAAATGTTAAATTATTTTAGAAGCTGGTGCCTTCTAGACTGAGAAAAGCCTAAAAATGTATTTTTGGCTCATGTGGATGAAAGACTACAACTCCCAGAATGCACTTGCTTCGCTGCCCTACGAGGACACTCCCAAGCCACGCCCACCGGTTACAGAGGGCAGTATCGGGAGAAATGACACAACTAGGCTACTAGTCGACTCGAAACTGAAAAGACGGTGTTTTATGGTGAGATCCCCCTATGGGCGGGTTGAAGACATGCGGGACGAGCTCCTCCTACTGGCTGGAGTCTCTCGCCTCTGGACACAAAAGCCTCAGATGAGCTAAATGACGATTTTTGCATCATCTGAGGTTTTTTTCCAGACACACAATACAGAAATCTCTGGTCTCAGGGGGACATGAGGGAGGGAAGCACGATCACTCGAAAATACTACTGGTACAAAGCTTAATGCTAATCGGTTAAGTATCCCTTTAACCTTCATCCTTACCTCGAGTCATTTTGACCCAGAAATGTTTTTACAAATTGAGTGTTCATCGGAGGGGTCCAAGACCCCAAGACTTTTGTCGAACTTGAACCACAAATACACACTTTTTTTTTTTTTTTTTTTTTATGGATTCAAGGAGTTTTGTGGTTGAAATGTAAAAAAGTAACAAATCCTTCCCTCTCGGGTCAATTTGACCCCCTTAGGAATGAATGTAATGCTTCAGTACACATAGAAAAACCTAAAAATGCTCAAAATTCAAACCAAAAAATTATTTTATAATGTCTACATGTGTATTTGAATGCATACTGAAGTAAATGACTTTAGGACCCAGCGGAACAGCTCATTTACTCCATATAGACTAGAGCTATAAGGCCATCTAGTGGCAAGAGTCATAAAACATCATGTTATATAATTTGTTTTCCACTAGAGGTCGGCAAAGACACCCAAATGTAAGATATTTTGAGCTGAAGGTTTATGCTAGCCTGGGAAAACCCAGACTAACTTCCGGCAAATTTAGATTTGCTCTGCAAGTAGTCTGGCAAAGAGCTCATTCAAGCCCATTTCTAATCCGTCCAAATCGAGACACCAATCAGAAACGTTGAGGCGGGCTTTACACGATGACGATCGCTCTGATTGGTTTTAGGTCTATCCAATTGCGCCCAGAGGCATTTGAGCGATGCCCGTTCGATTTTTATATGCATTATTATATTCAAATTGCAAACACATGAGGACAGTCTCCATGAAAGACCCACTGGCAGATGAACGTGCTACTACATTTCTCTCCGAAACGGTAGGAAATTAAATTAGATTTAATAGAGGATTTTAACTGTGACAAGATGATTGACAGGGCAGTTTAAGTGACGGGACGCACGCGACAGATCCGTCCGATAAAGATGACGAGTATGTCCCAAAGCTTGCCTACTTTTTTGCTACACATTCAAAAGTAAATACCTTTTCTTCACAAAAAGAGAACATACTTTTATGGCGTTGTGTAACTTGGGACGCAGCATATGGCTTTACACGATGACAATCGCTCTGATTGGTTTTAGGACTATCCAACTGCGCCCAGAGGCATTTGAGCGACGTCCGTTGGTGACGCCCCTTTGGAAATGATTTGTCTATGGAGCTTTGCCAGACCATAACTCAGTTACTACTGAGATTGGTCTGGTTTTAACCAGGCTAGGTTTATGCATGAAAGTGTGAGTGTTTTGAATTTCATTTGAAAGAATGTGAGGAATGTGCTTAAATTACAATTTATTTATTATGCATTGATTAAATCTAGTAATTTAAAGGTAAATAAAATAAAAAATCTCCCAAAAAATAGTAAAATTGTATCAAAATGAAATAAAATAAGCTTTCTGGACCAAAAAAAAAAAAAAAAAAGTATAATTTTAGGGTAATTTTGACCGGCGAGGGAAGGACTTGTTGCAGGAAGCGAGAGAAGGATGTGAACTCGTACCGTAACTAGGATCACTCACTCACAGCCAGGATCTGATGTGTGTTTGGTGTTTGGTCTCCAGATGAGATGGCGTCGGGTCTGGGCCGTCTGAAGAATCTGGGTCTGGGACTGCAGGCGGAGATCGACGACCAGGACGTTTCTCTCGACTCGCTGCTCAACAAGGTCGACAATATGGACGGCAAGATCAGCTCCACCAACCGGCAACTCAAAAACCTCAAATAGACTCTGAGTGGGATGTCGTCTCATGGCCAAGATGCTGTCGGCAGCGATCCAAACTGGAAAACATTTTTTATCTTCTCTCCAAGGGAGGTGTTTGTGTTTGTGTCTATGCATATGTGTGTTGGAGAAGTTCAACATTCTGCCTTCGTTTAGTCACTGACATTATACAGTCCGATTATACATAAGCCGTGGATGCCTCTGTGTGCGACTGTTCAAGATTGATGTGAATAAATTGCTGATGATCTTTAAGTTTAACATGTTACCTGTAAGATAGGTATGTCAGAGATGCACACACAACCATTTCAGTTTTTTTAACCACACCTTACACTCTTTAACTCTGAACACCTAGCTTAGAAATCACTGTATATTTCCCTTTGTTTGAGAAAATTCACTTTTATAATGATGTATCCTCATATCCCATGTAAGCACATTAATGGAGTACTGTGTATAAAGGTGATCAAATAGTAGGACAGAAAGATATTGGTCTGACTCATTTCACCACAGGCTATAGAGTTAGTACCCGGTCCTTATGTTCATCACTATTTTGAATGCAACCCACAAACTTGTGTCACTTTTTCAGCTCTGTATTAGGGTAGCTTTATTGATAGAATCTGCTGAGGTTTTACTATTATTTCTGGAATTCATCGTTCAAATGTTGTACTCCTAATAAAGCAAACAATTTCTGTCTGCTGAATGTGACGTGGAATATGTGAACATAAATAAAAAATATGTTTTAATATGTTAGTCACTTCATTTGTCTCTGCAGTAGATGAAAATTAATGATAGAAAACATTGTAAATGGGCAGCAAAGAGCATGCAGTACTATGTAAATATCGTAGAACATTAATTTTTATATTATAATATATATGAAAGTTGTACCATGCAATCTGATACTGCCCCGGTAAGCTAATTTAAGCGGTACTTGCAAGATCAGTCCGCTAGATGGCGACATATCACACATCTTGAGAAGCCGTTAAAGGGACAGTTCCCAAAAATAAATAAAAATGTTGTCATGTTGACAGTTATGGAATGCCAGACCTCACTTAATAATAAATAAATATACTAAGAAATATATATATATATATATATATATATATATATATATATATTGTGGAAATAAATAAATGTAGACATAAATACATGTAGACATAAATAAATGTGGAAAATAAATAAAAGTGGAACTAAATAAAAGGGCAAATAAATAAATGTGGAAAAAATACAATTATACACAAATAAGGAAATAAAAGGATAAATACTCATTTATTTTACATTTCTTTGAATATTTATGTTGTTGTTTTTCCCATTTCTTCGTATATTAATTTATGTATTTTTTTATTTATTATTAAGTCAGATCTGGCATTCAAAAGACAGTTGACTGTCTGGTTAGTACTAACATTCTTCAAAATATCTTCTTTTGTGTTCAACAGAAGAAAGAAACTCGTACATGTTTGGAACAACTTGAGGGTGAGAAAGTATTTACAAAATATTCGTTTTTGGGTGAACTTTCCCTTCAACATGTTTTATTATTGAGACCATTAACTAATTAAGTTCTGTATTCGCTTCATCACAAGAAAAAAAAAATGCAATCGCTCAAAAACTAAAATATCTGGTAAACGCGCTCGATAAAACACGTTGATAGATCAAGGAGTGACGTTTCTCCAGAGCCGCACACACTCATTATCATTCTTTCCCGCGTGCACATCTGCGCGCGCGTCACAAGGCCTTCATTAACGGTTCGCGCGAGCATCTGTTTTGCGCGGGAGACTGACTGACTGGCGGCTGGTTTCGCTGAGGTGAGTTAGTGACTTTCTGTGGTTTATTATGTAATCAGTTGACTCATTAAGTCACAAAATGACTTGTAAACGCAGGGTTTGTGGCTGTGGGAAGAATGTTAGCAGTCTGTTCCTGAAAGGAAAATACACACACACAAGGGAAAAGTGCATCACACACACGCCCAGTGTTGTTTCCTACTTTAATGCTGAAATACCACTGCAGAATAAGAAAGAGTTCTGCTCAGTTTAATCAGATTTTCATTGGTTATGTTCACTTTTGTATTAGAGTGGCTCACGCATTTAGTTGATGCGCTGGAATGCCTTTCTTTTCAACACCTAATCCCAGAATTCCCTGCTGTCAGCACCCATAAAGCAGTGGTCCAAAGATGACATGTTTCCAATTCCCCCTCGCCTTTTCATTTCACTTACATAATAAACCCTTCACAATAAACGAATAAAACCTGACCAAACCAGAACGTACTATACTAATAATATCTCTTCATAGTTATTTAACAAAATCCCACCAAAAGCCTCAAGTTTCGATTAGTCTTGATTCTCAAGTACACACTGATTTATTTGTTTATATTTGTCAGCAACAAGTTATCTTCATAGTTGGACCAAAGTGAAATTATACAATAAATAAACAACTATACAAGACATTTACGATTAAAGGTGCAGTAAGCAATTTCTGAGAAATGCTGTTGATATTTAAAATCACCAAAACAAACACGCCCCTCCCCAAAATGATCACACCCCTATCTTGATAGCCCCGCCCCCAAGTTAACTAACAAGCTATGCAGCACAAGCCCCACCCCCCTCATGAGTGGACACGCCCCTTACTGCTGATTGGCTATAGGTGTGTTTTGTTGCTGGTCCGATCCACTTTCAACAGTGTTCCTCAGAAATCACTTACTGCACCTTTAATAAAATATTTGAAAAAAGGTGGTATTTTTTAGGGCTGGGTAAAAAAATACTGATTTCTCGATTTTAATCGATTCTCATTTTTACGAACCGATATCGATTCTTAAATCCCAAGAATCGATTAGTCATCCTGTTTTCAGTTGATGAAAGAATGTAACATTGTTGCGCGCATCCCATCCAATAAATCGCAATAATCTTTGTGCTTTGTTATTATTGATATGAAACAAAGTCTCAGATTTCAAATTATGTCCATTTTCTTACGAAATTCAAAAACATAATTACCGCTTTGGCGCTGTGGCGTGAGATCGCTCTGGCTCAGCTCAAGAGAAGCACATGATCTTCTCCTCCGCCTTAATAACACCAGTTACAGCGTGAAATAAACATGAATGAGCATCTGAAAGTGTGTTAAAAGATAGAGTACAACTTATCGAAGTCCGTATCATGTGACGAAGTCCGTATCATGTGACGAAGTCCGTATCATGTGACATGGAATCGCTCAGTGTTTCAGCCGTGGAAAGACGTCAGTAAATCAGCTTGTAAACAATGTCATGTAACGTCACATTTACCTCAGAAAAACCATATCCAGTGACCATAAACTCATTAGTCAGCTTGAAAAATTAACTCTAGAGAGGAGCATTTTGCTAAATGCACCATATTACATATTATAATTTTTAATGTTCTTCAATGTTTGAATAAATCTGGCAGGTTTTTATGACAGCCACCATTTAAATGTTTATATTTCATATAACTTTATTATTATAAAAATAAATAAAAGTGTAATGTAAGTGTTTTTATACAAATCAGTTCAATATTATAACTTCAATATTACAGTAGGCTTAGGCTAATGAAGCCTATAGGCTACAACTGACTCCCATAGTTTACAGCATTAGTGAAGAGATTTGTTTTCCTTGAGAAAATTTGCCATGTTTTGTCCCTGATATCCAAAATAATCAATATTGAATCGAATCGAATCAAAATCGAATCAAATTGTGAAATTTGTGTCAATACCCAGCCCTAGTATTTTTAAATACATTACTTTTAACATTTCTTTGAATAAAAAAAGTTGTTTATTTACATTAAAAACAGTCCAGTAAATTATTTTTAAGTCACTAGAGTTTGTCAAGAAAGGCATGATGATGGTCTCGAATGACCTGAAGGACACCTAGTAAAATCATACCTAGATTTTAAATTATTAAAAATCCAGCGGCTGTTTCCACTAAATGAAAATAGCGATAGATTCTATTTACACAATGTAAAAATAGCGGTATTTTCTTCGCAATAAGTGTAAATAGTAGATGTTGTACATTCAGTGTTATTGTACATTAAACAGTATGCAATAATAGAGTGTAAATGATTTTATTAAATGGATGCCATCTTATTGGGACAATAAAGCCTTACACCTACCCCTACCCCTAACCGATACACACTTTATTAAACACACGTTAGACACTTTATTTCCACATTTTGAATATTTTTTTTAATTTTTATTGAAAATAAATGCCTTTCAGATCTGACATGTGATCAGATCAGACGTCAGTGGGCGGAGTTAGTGTAAATAGCCTCCAGGTTGTTTGCACTTAGTGTAAATAGACTCTCCGTATTAGAAAACCTTCTAGGATTTATTTAATGTAACTTGTTTCCGCAACTTGTTTACACACTAAAGAAACACGTCTCTGCTTTTAAACCTCTCAGAGCCCATTAGAAAGCTCTTTAGTGACCTCACTGGTAAAATTAACCATGATCTCACTGGTGGTGAAATATCACTAAGCTCATCTGTTGTCTTTTCAATGATGTCACTTTTTTATCATTTATGGGCTTTTGCCATTATTATTGTATAATGACAGTCGAGAACAGACAGGAAGTTGGGGGAGAGGGATCTGCTCATGACAGAGACCAGATTTGGACCTGAAAAGTTGCTGGTTGGATTTAAATGCCAAACATATAACATGCTAGAAACATAATGATCTCTGCATTAATGATCCAATCATAGACTCTTAAGCATTTGCTTATATATTTATAAATGTATTTAGTAAAGACATCCATACATACAGTAGACAGTTTTGTAAGTTTAATAAACTAACAAATATAAACATATATTAAATGGGCATACTTTTGGTAAAAATCTGGTTATTTATACATATTAATTGCAGTATTTATAATATATATATATATATATATATATATATATATATATAGTACAGGTCAAAAGTGTGGAAACATTACTATTTTTAATGTTTTTGAAAGAAGTTTCTTCTGCTCATCAAGCCTGCATTTATTTGATAAAAAATATATTAAAAAAATGTAATATTGTGATATATTATTACAATTTTAAAAAATTGGTTTTCAATTTATTATACTTTAAATTATAATTTATTTCTGGGATGCAAAGCTGAATTTTCAGGATCATTACTCCAGTCTATCACATGATCCTTTACAAATCACTCTAATATGATGATTCATTATCAAAGTTGGAAACAGTTCTGCTGCTTAATATATTTTCATAACCTGTGATACTCTTTTAGGATACTTTGATGAATAAAAAGTAAAAAAAATAAAAATAAAAATAAAAAAGAAGCAAATGTTTTAAAAATAGAAATCTTTTGTAACAACAATATACTGGTCAGTAATTTGGGGTCACTAATTTTTTTCTTTCTTTTTTTGAAATAAATCAATACTTTTATTCAGCAAGGATGTGTTAAATTGATTTTACGTGATAGTAAAGAAGATTTATATTATTAGAAAATATTTTTTTATTTTGAATAAATGCAGTTCTTTTATTCATCAAATATATTAGGCAGGAGAACTGTTTCCAACACTCATAATAAATCAGAATATTAGAGTGATTTCTAGACTGGATGTCACATGTGACACTGAAGAATAGAGTAATGATGCTGAAAATTCAGCTTTGCATCACAGGAATAAATTATTTTTTAAAGTATATTAAATAGAAAACTATTATTTTAAGTTGTAATAATATTTCACAATATTACTGTTTTTTTTTTCTGTATTTTTGATCAAATAAACGCAGCCTTGATAAGCATTAGAGACTTCTTTCAAAAATATAAAAAAACGTAATGTTTCCAAACTTTTGACCTGTACTGTACATATATATAGTATATACACAATTTTGTAAAGACATTCATACATTTAGAATTTTTGCTTATTATCACTATTATTCACTTATTTGTTTTGTTTGTTGTTTATACAAAAACGAATTGAAAGCATTTAAGCAGAAGTTTAAGAGGTTTTTATAAGTATAACACATTTAGTTGTGTGCCCTAACTTTTGTCTTGTGTTTGTAAAGCAGTGCAGAATGTTCTGGTTAGAGTAACCGTGTCAGTCCGTCATTCAGTACATCCTTCAAAAGTGTGTTAGGGACAAAACACATGATTACCTGAATCTCAAGTATGCTGTACTGAGCAAGCATGCAAAAAATGCCATAAACTATATGTAGTGAGCATAATGTGTGTGCAGACGGGTGTGTGTGTAAACACAAGACGAGCGCTTTGATCTGTAATGAGCACGTGCACGCTAAATACCTCGTACGACGCCGATGATGGGTTAGCGAACCGAGGAAGAATCACACCGATATGTCAATCATGACACTGAAAAACAACAACTAAAAAACAAGCAATGAAAGAAAATGAAGTGAGACGTATGACTGTTTAATGTGTGATGGGAAAAACAATAACAAAATCATACAAGAGCATCAATAAAACGCAAGCTTAAAGGTGAAAAAAATACAATGAACTTGCAATCTAGAAAGCATTTATTTGGTGCAATCCTCATGTTATATGTGTGTGTGTGAGAGAGAGTCACTATATATTCAAGGCAGAGATGCTGTAATAATAAATAAATTGGAAATGTATTTTAATAAAATAAATTGGATTTTAATGGAAAGACAATTTCTGCAAAGACAAGCAGCAAAGAGAAATTAATTTATACCGTCATCATGGGCAAACTGTACGTCATCAGATGCGGTTCACAACCACAATTTAGGCCGTTTTGGCTTTTATACCACTTGCAAACACAGGAACCCGATCCCATTTTCAGGAAGAATCAAGTGCAGCCTCAAATACAGCTTTCAGACCAAGCAAACAAACTGAACGCTAGTGACTTTCGGTCCAAGAGTGTGAAAGGACACTTTCCAGACCTCATGACAAAGAGCAAAGAAGAAATCTCGAGAAACTGAAATACTACCAAATAGAAACATTCATATACATTAGCTTGTCTTTCAGCGACACGTGCATTAAACAAGTTTTGCGTTCAAAAACATGCAACCATTACTGCAGGTGCGTAATGCACACACACACACACACACACACACAGACAGACAAATGGAAGATACATTCAAACGTATATAAATACAGTTCATCAGAAGACAGACAAGACGAGTAGAGAAACCGTACAGAGTGAAAACTATAATATAAGGCATCGGAAACGGGTGCGTTTGGGGAATCGGAGGTAGATAGAAGAGCTTGGGAAAAACAGGGTTGTGTGTGTTGGTTTGCTGGAGGCACAGATACACATTAAGGTGACAGATACGCTGTGGCGTCATTGCTTAACTTCTGATGGAGAGAATTTGGCTTCAAAAGGCATGAAATGACTCCCTTGTCCCTCAAAATGAGCTTTAAAGGTCGTGCTGGTTCAGACAAAGATCATGGAGTACGACGGACACCGGCAGTCCTCGGTGGAAGACTCTCGAACCCACGACCCAGAGCAACCGGGTGCTGACGCAGCGGCCCAGAAGGTCCTGGTGGAAAACACATTCATGTTAAAGAGCGTGTCTGCGTGTGCAATGTGTACCTTTTAGTTAAGCGTACTCTGTTTATTCAAGTAATAACTTATTTTTCTCTCTACACTGATCTCACTATTAGGGCTGGGCAAAAAAATCGATTTTTCGATTAATCGTTTTTTAAAATGTGGTCGATTCAAAATCGATTCTCAAACGCCACGAATCGATTTTTTCCCATATTTATTTAATCTATTACCCAAAAGCCAGTATTAGTTTTCCTCCACTGTTCATAGGCTTGCAAACTCCATTTTATAGCTAATGCTGTGAGATTTTATGTTTGTTTTATCTTAATCATAAAATAACCTCAACTAGTGCTGCACAATTAATCATATCGCAATCGCGATGTCAAGCCTACGCAATGACGTGAATGTCCTGTGACACAGAAAGACTCGAGCTGATATCGTGCGTGCGCACAAGACAGCCCAGAATACAGTTCTCTTTCGTGCTTGAACGAACAATAACACACACAATTATGCCAAAATGTCTTTTTGTCGAGTATCTTCATAACATAAGAGCAGTCTTATGATGAACGTGAATGATGAGGCGCGTGTGAGATCCGCGTCTCTGTTAGCAGCGGTTGGTCTCTTAAAGGGACAGTACACAGTAGCCACTAATTATCTCTGTCATTAAAGTTAATCAAAGAACAAAGGGAACAGATAAAAACACTCACTGCTCTTGACTAAATAACTTTTGTAACTTTAATAAGGATTAGTCTATATATACTTTAGAATTAATGCATCGCAGACTGTTTGATAACTTTATTCAATTTCTGTAGGCCTATATGTCCTACCTAGACAGATAAAATATATGCAAGTTTTTTTTTATGGGTTTATATGAGGATTTTTAACCTGTTTGATCAAGGCATGCGACTGTTCTGACTTGTCCAATTTTCAGCATAAATTTTTCATCTTGCATCAAAACCCTGTCTATTTATTGTATGTTTAATATACAGGTTGGTAGCTCTTAATTTCTTTTTATTAATTAACCACTTCCAAACTTATGTTCACTTTACTTTCTTTTTTTTATTTTATTTTTTTATAAATATAGGATTTGTATTAAATATATAGGCTATTCATTGAGTGGAATCGAAATCGAATTTAGAATCAAAATCGAATCGAGAATCGAAATCGAAAATCGAATCGAGAATCGAAATCGAATCGAATTGAGAGCTTGAGAATCGAAATCGAATCGATTTGTAAAATCTGAATCGATACCCAGCCCTACTCACTATACAGTTGTGTGAGGGTGTGTGTGTGTGTGTCTAAAGGCCCGGTTCACACCAAGAATGATTACTATAAAGATAACGATAAAGATATAGTTCTAAAAATCGTTCTCCATATTAAAGAATAACAGAGTTCACACCACAACTATAACGATAAAGATATGAGGAACGATATCGTTTGGATCACTTTCAGAACGATTTTTTTTTCCAGCTGTCAAACTATAAAACACTGACAAGCCAATCAGAATCCACTCGAATTTAAAGGGCTCTAGTGCATTTAAAATGGCAGACGACATTAGGCGCGTTTCCATTACAGATTTGCGCAAAACTTTTGCGATTTTTTTCTAAATATCGATAAAAAACTATTGCGAAATGACAGCGTTTCCATTAACCGATGTTATGCGACTAAAACGTCATTTTTTCCTCTCGCAATCATGGCAACGGACGTTGGAAGGTTTATATATATCACAGCCACGCACTAGCCATTATTATTATTATTAATCAAAGGAGACGTAAGTGTGTTATCCAAGCATTAATGGCAAAGAAAGACCCTTATACTTGAGAGCGGCACATATGAGGTGTTTCTGGGTGTTTCTCCCTCAGTTCTGCTTCGAGGTCTTGATTGTGGCATTTCTTTGAGGTTTAGAATCCAGTATTTGTGTCATTCTTTTGTCTATTATGAATTTAATAAAGAACTCTGTCTTGTATTCTGTCCAAACACACCACGCCTTCTAAGTCAGGTGACTGTAAATGCGCAAAAACTGTTTCCACTGCAGTTTTGCGAAATAAACATAAAAAAAAAAAAATAGTGTAAAAACTTTTTTGCGATAAATGGGAGTTTTTGCGAAATTGACGTGTTTCCACTGGGCGTATTTTCAATTCGCAATCTCAATTTGCGCAATTTGAAGGGTAATGGAAACGCGGCTATTGTTAGGGAAGTTAATCGCTGAGGTACAGAAACATCTGGTAAAAGACATGTAAACGCAACAAACTGATATTGATTAATTCGAAAGTATGAGTCAAATTTGTCTTCAAAAGATGACAGCTCTCTAATCTGAGTAAAACTCCTCTCGTCTTTTAAGGATATTGTGTACCCAAAAGCCTGTTTTTCTTTTGATGTTTTTGTGTAACATTGTCACGGTTAGCTTAGATAGGAAGATGAAGACAAGCAGATTAAGATCAATATTCATCTATTTTAATGAAAGCTCTCCAAGCGGGCAGACAGGCAGGATAAACATAACCATACCTAACAGAGAGTGAACAGGAGGAACTAAATAGCAAACACAGATGATGGTAATTAACGGGACACAGGTGATACAGATGAACTAATGATGGTAACCAGGGAGACAGACTAGTGGCGGGAAACTGAACAAAGGAGTCCATGAACTTCCATGAACACAGTTAAGTCCATGAACACAGTGGTGACAAACGAAAAGCAGCGGCAGGTCATACGTTTTCGCTACTTTGAGACCGCAGCGCAAGTTAGAATAAAAAGACGGTTATTGTTTGTTGGTGTGGACGCGAATATAGTTATCGTTCTTGGTGTGAACGGGCCTTAAGAGTGTGTAGTCATGCCTTCATTTGCTAGGCTTGGTAAATGTATGTTTTTAGTTATAACTGTGAAGCACTTTGGGCAACAACTTTGCTATTAAATGTGCTATATAAAAAAATAAAAGTTGAAGTACCTGATGTTCAGCAGCCCGTCTCCACGGCAACGGTTATCGGTCGCCATGGCGTCGCTCTGACACTCGACACACACCGAACGTTCGCGGACCAAACCTGCACTCCACGGTCTGACTTTACACGCGGCGCTCGCCTGCTTCACACGCATCTGCACACAATAACTGCAACAGACACAGAGAGAGAGAGGACATTTAGACACATAAAACACCAGTTCCTGCGGTGGAAACGCGGCCTAAATTTCACTGGAAATCTGGCAAACCTGCCACACTCATGATATTCAATTCAATTCACATTTATTTGTATAGCTCTTTTCTAAATACATATTGTTTCAAAGCAGCTTTACAGAAAATGCATGTCTACATTACAATTTAGAGTGATGTGTTATCAGAGGTAACTTATGTATTTCAGAAATGTACATATAGCCTACAAATCACACAGTTAGCTAATAATGTATTAATTTAAACAATGTATTAATTTAAGGCAGAAACAATGAGTTCATTGAAGTAATGAATACATCAATGAGCAAAGACATTGTCTGCACATTGCACGAGACATGCTTGATGATGAATGAGCAAATTTTCTATTGGACTACTTTTATGATATATATTTTTTGTCCTTTTCTGATCTTGACTGGCCGTTTCTATCAGGGTTCATGCAGTTTAAATCCTGGAAATAAGAGGGACATCTAAAATGGTGGAATTAATAAAAATCATGGAAATGTCTATAGTAGATATACATTTATAGTTATGCTTGGCTGTAAAATACAATATTATTGATACAAAAATTGTATCTCTTAAAACTCATCTTTGATCACCAAAATGACACATTTAAACGTTTTTTCCTTGGGAAAAAAATCTTCATGCCTTAAAATATCTTGAATGTAACTCGACACCCTTGCCTCATTTAGTATGCGCGGTTCTATGAATATGCAAATGAGCCCCGCCTCCACTCACTCAGCTCAGAGATCCACTGGTTGACGATCACATGTTGATCTGATTGGTTACAAGGTAGTTTGTGACGTCAGAAACACCAGCGATTTCAAAGCGTGTTTTTGAGACTGTCTTTGGTTCACTGCAGTTTTAAGGAGGAAATACTCAGCAATGCTGTCGACTTATGAATTTACACATGCTTTGACTATAAGCATAATAAAAACACCACATAGACACATAAACAACATTAAAAGCTGGATTTTCACCACAGGGGGACTTTAAAGATTGTGTTTTATTTCCGCTAGGACTCTTAAAGGGTCATTTCACCCGTGGAGACATGAATGTGTATTGAAAGTGGGTCATTTATGTAGAAGAAATGTGAAATTATTTTTGAATTTGGAGCTTTCTAGACTGAGAAAAGCCAGAAAATGTATTTTTGGCTTATGTGGATGAAAGACAACAACTCCCAGAATGCACTTGCTTCGCTGCCCTATAGAGATGTGACGGTGATAATATTCTCCCACCGGTTAATCGACTTGTGACAACACCGGTATTACCGGTTTCATCGTGGGGGTGGGGGGTATAGAGTGACGTATTTTTTTTTTACATGGCGTCAATTCATCATTCGTATTGAGTTTGATTGACATGCGATCTGGCCAATCAAATTCCACCATTTTTGTGCGACAAAGCAGTCAGAAGAGTTATTGATTAACTTCGGTGGATTTGAACTTGGCTTTAACTGAGGCAATCTGTCACAACACATTAAAGAGCCAAAAAAACGGTAGGCCTATTTTATATTTGTTTGACTGACCAAATTTAAAAGTTGAGACTTTGTTTCATATTAAATATTACCTGCTTGGTCCTGTCTTTCAGCGCGTTGTCAGTGTCCTCTATTTTTCACTGCTTGAGATCAGGTTGAGAACAATAACGCCCTATTTGAGGGTATAGGGCGCGATTTCGGATTCAACCACAGTGTTTGAATGGTGGGTTCGTTATTATTCTTGAAAAACGCAAACGCTTATATTAAACATAAAACGTTTATTAAAAAGAATAAGAATACACCATGTAAGGTTACGTTTCAGCACTTCACGAATGGACAGCGACTCTTAAGTATCACGAATGCATTCTCGCGCATTCATGTTAAGTGCATTTTTGTGAAACGCGCGTGGAATTGCGGCGTGTGACGAGCGTAACCTTGCACATAGAGAACGCTCTTAAGAGCTTATCGTTATCGGGAAACCCGGCCCTGGTCTCCGCACTAGCCTAACTGTAAACTATGAAAGCCGTGTGACCGGCCAACCGGTGAAAAAATACATTAAAGAAACTATTCCCTCTGATTTTGTTTCATTAATAAATTTTGACTAATCGCAGCAGTCTCGCATTCGTTTAGAGCTCGTGTGAATTTAACGAACAACCTCGTTCCAACAGAAAACGCCACATGAATTTCACTGCGCTTTATGAACAGTTTTTCTTTTGCGTGAAAAGTTCGCCGGAGATGTGTTAAAAGATTAATTCATGCACACAAGAGAGTGCATTCATGATTATTAGGCTACCGGTATACCAATCCTTGTTCAAGGCCGAAAAGAGAACTCGATACTGACGATGCGCGTCTTTTTCGTGTGTGTGTGTGTGTATGTAGGCTATGTATGTGTGCGTGTGTAATAGGCAGGACTTACAGCGCGGTCTCTTGTTTTGTCACGCTTGAATGGTTGAGCATGATCATACAACGCAACTGGAGACAGAAAATATGGATACTGCGTAATTGCTTTAAAAATTTTTTTTTGCGGTGCTGCGGTGGGCAAGTGATGAAACCGGTGTTGCGACTGAACACCGTGTAACACCGGTAACACCGACTATCGCGCCAAGCCTACTGCCCTACAAGGCCACTCCCAAGCCACGCCTACCGGTAAGACATCAAAAACATCAAGGCAAGGCTAGGCTACGAGTGAGTCTCCGTGACGAGTTTGCCCAAAATGTCCGGGATTCGGCTTTTGCGTTCTACAGTCGCCATTCATCATGTTTACTGTGGCGAGCAGGACGAGGCTGAGGGGCGCGGGAGAATGGCGCGAGGCCGGTGGCGTGATTACTGACGACCGACACCTGTGAGGCACTGTTCTCGTATCTCGCACGGAGGAGCAGGTATTTTCTTAGCAATGGTAAAACACACATCAACCGATCACGCCACCGGCCTCGCGTCTTTCAACCGATCACGCCACCGGCCTCGCGTCTTTCAACCGATCACGCCACCGGCCTCGCGTCTTTCAACCGATCACGCCACCGGCCTCGCGTCTTTCTCCCGCGGCGCTAGCCTCGTCCTGCTCCCTGTATTACTGTGATTACTGATGAGCGCGCCTGTGAGATGCACCGGTCTCATGGGCTATCTCTCACGGAGGTGCGGGTATTTTCTTAGCAATGTTAAAACGCAAATCAACCGATCACTTGTTTAGCATTCATGTAAACATTACATTCAGATTCACCAATCGGGGTGAATTCAGTTAGATTGAAACAAAAGGTGAGCATGTAAACAATGGATGGCGACCGCAGAAAGCAAAAGCTGAATCCCGGACATTTTTGTCGATCTCGACGGCCGGACATGTCCGGGAAATAGAGTATGGTAACCCCTACTACTCAGCTTTCTTCGTCCCTGTTTTCTGCAGGTTTCTGCCGTTGAAATCAAACGCACTCGCACTGATCTGTGATAGGTCTGTTAGCGCATTAGGTCCAACCCCCTATGGGCGGGTTTGAAAGGGTGGATCTAGTGCTTGTAGTCTTAACAGAAATCCCCCCCTCTTACACTTCCTCCTACAATGACGCAAAATGACGATTTTTGCGTCATTGTAGGAGGAAGTGTAAAGAGGTAAATACAGATTTCTCTCGTCTCGGGGGAAAATGAAAAAATGTTGCATGACCATTCAATAGTATGACTGGGTTTCTAACAATGCAAAGCTTAATGCAAATGGGTGAAGTGTCCCTTTAAACACTTTTTGGAATTGTCTCTATATACACTATAATATTTCCTTTATGTGTGCATGTGTGTTTCAGGCAGTATAAGGTTAAAGGTCGGCCTTCCCAAGCTGGATTTAATTAGTGTGATGTGTTTCCTGTGTGGTGTTCTTTCCTCCTCCATGGTCTGCATGTTTTCTCTCTCACGCACACACACACACACACACACACCATGCTGAAACTAAACACCTGTGATAAATGAAAGGGTTTGCTCTGGGATTTCCTGTGTGTGCTGCTTAGAAGGAACCTCAGATAGTCGTTTAATCTCAGTTCATTTGAACCTGCACCTGCTATTTAACTCCTCATTATCTCCTCACTGATCACACGTCGTGTTCATTCTCTTAATGTCCCACACACACACAGACACACACACACACAGATCTAATTTCCTGGCCTCAGCCAGGTGTTACTAAGGTTGTAACAAGGGATATAAAGTGACTTAAGGATGGGCTCGTAAAATCATTTAAATTAAATTGTGGATTTAGGACGATGTTCTGAGAAAACAGAACCTGTGAAAAACGTTTTTTTTGCTTTTAGTATTAATATTTTTAGACTTGTTTTAGATTATACATAAGCAAAACTCAACATTAACAGTCTGTATTTATAGATATATTTGCCGATTAATATATCGGACAAAATTTCTTGGCGGGCCGATAACATTAAAAATGAACATATATATCGGCCTATACCGATATGGTGGCCGATATATTGTGCATCCCCAATTTTAAGGTACTTTTTTGCCATTTTTGGAGATTTACGGCCCCAGTGTCCATTAATTTTCATTGTACACACAACTCTGTTCCCTAAGCTGCTAATTTACTTCAACGTTTGGAACGAAACGAGGGCGAGTAAATGATGACAGGGTTTTCATATTGGGGTGAACTATCCCTTTAAAGTCATGATAAAACAGAAGTAGTGACAGATCTTTTCTTCCATATTGTGACGCACACCCGAGTCTATTGAATTACAGAATAAAAATATTGGATGGGGTCTTGTTCTATGCATCAGTTGTTGATTGGATGTTGAGATGTGGGCGTGGCACTCCGTCTTTTCACTGGAAGTCATTTTTTTTAATAAAATGTATAAATGAATGAATAAGTTCTATAATATTCAACATAGAAAACGAAAAGGCAGAATTTTAATTTCATGCGACTTTAAGGATTACACATCAACCCGTGTATACAAACACTAATATCTTGATGAGACCTTTCTAGGGGTGTAATTATACCCTCATATCACGATCACAAAGACATGAGGTAAAAGGTTAACAAAAAAATTTACTTTAAACTTTAAATGTACTTTAAACTCTGACACTAAAACTCTGAAAACTTTTTTCTCGCACATAATTTTTATTTTGGGTGAACTATACACAATATATTATCACTATCCACGATACATATTATTTCATTTTTGTATTGCGATATATTGTGACACACCCTACACCTTTCTGTAAGTAGTTTTACATTTAGTAATCCAATTATATCCAGACTATCCTTGGATAGTCAAAACACAGATATCCACTACATATCAGGTCTGTATGACTCCTTTCAATAATCCAAACAAACGGCAGCAAAGTTCTAGATCTGAGGGTCACTGTAAGTCTAGACAACACTGTTGATGTCTAAACTCTCTGCACAACCTTCGGTTACAGGGAATGTGTTTGAATTATCTGTAAATGTTCTGTTCTTTTTCAAAACACTGTGTATTTGCCGTTCCATCGCTCTCACCTTTTCTTCTCCTCCTTCATAAGCATGTGCGGCCGTCTCCAAGGGTCCTTAAAGTTCCGCTTGAATGAGTCAGGCAGGATTTTGGCCACCTCTAAAGAGGAGGAAGAGATCAAGATAATGAAAGAGAGCAAATTAAACTCCTCCAGAGACAACGCACAGCACCAGAGCACAAAACACACACACACAGACGTGTATATTGTATTATACATGCCGTTTTTATGAGCTTATATTGCTTGAAAGACACATTTATGGGATATTTGTATGCATTTGTGATTAAAATGATTAAAAAAAACTATCTAAAATAATTATGGGAGGCGGGAGGGAATATATTTGCCAACTTTAGTCTGTAGTCAAACGTCTTACTATGAGATCTCAGCTGAAATAACAGTAATGCTGAACACATCTGCGCTCAAAGACACAGAGGTAGTAAAATGTCTCTGAAGGTGGAATGATTTAGTGCTGATTTAATGCAATACCGATGTGGGAATCCTCATGCACTGACATTGACTTCAGTTCAATAAACAAACGCACATTTTTCATCCTCTTTATCTCATCCTGGATCACACACATTGTTTCAAAAATCTAGTGTGTTGTCTACATAGCATTTTAAGTAGGGATGCACCGATATAAAAATTTTGCCCGGTAACCAATAATCCTTTATATTTGAAAGCCGATAACCGATATACTGGCCGATAAATCTAAATCCAAATTTTTATATAATTTTTGAAAGCCTGATTACAAAAACAAAAGTCTCACCATTAAAAGCCATGTCCCAATCACACAATTATAATGATGTTCTCAGTATAATTTTATGTAGCCGATATGACAGACTTGTGCTGCTTATGTTGCACTTAAAGGGATACTCCACTTTTTTTGGAAATAGGCTCATTTTACAACTCCCCCAGAGTTAAACAGTTGAGTTTTACCGTTTTCTAATCCATTCAGCCAATCTCCGGGTCTGGCGGTACCACTTTTAGCATAGCTTAGCATAGATCATTGAATCGGACAAGACCATTAGCATCTCTCTCAAAAAAAATGACCAAAGAGTTTCGATATTTTTCCTATTTAAAACTTGACTCTTCTGTAGTTACATCATGTACTAAGACTGACAGAAAATGAAAAGTTGTGATTTTCTAGGCTGATATGGCTAGGAACTATACTCTCATTCCTGCGTAATAATCAAGAAACTTTGCTGCCGTACCATGAGTCCAGCAGGCGTAATGATATGACGCAGCGCCTGAAAATAGGTCTAATAGGTTAGACAAACTTAGTCCCGGTCACGTTGGAAGTTACTGAACTGGGGACTATTTTCAGGCGCTGCGTCATATCATTATGCCTAGAGATGCTAATGGTCTTGTCCGATTCAATGATCTATGCTAAGCTATGCTAAAAGTGGTACCGCCAGACCCGGAGATCGGCTGAATGGATTAGAAAACGGTAAAACTCAACTGTTTAACTCTGGGGGAGTTGTAAAATGAGCCTATTTCCAAAAAAATTGGAGTATCCCTTTAACCGTATTTTCCTTTTCTAAGTGATTTAAATCATATTTCAAGCAATTCAAACCATCATGGTGAACAGTGTGCATCTGAAGAGTCTCAGCTTAACAAAATATTCCTTTATTTATCAGCTTTAATATATCGGCCAAATTTTCTTATCGGGTTAATAACGATATATACATATATATAAACATATATCTGCAGATACCGATATGGTGGCCGATATATCGTGCAATCCTAATTTTAAGTAAGGGATAATGTCTTCCATCAGCCTGAAGGGGTTTATTTTGAGAGAACCACTAGCTGGATGTACATTATCCCGCTTATTACACGGCTACTTGCCACATAAGTAAATAATTAGACATGAAATATTGATCTGAGTTGAAATATATTATTATTAGGTCTTTAAATGCAACGCTTCCACGGAGAGAGCAGTTGCAGCGCGGCAAGTTCAAACTAAACGGACATTTAAGAGATACAGTATACAGTCATTCATATCACTTATTACACAGCATTTTGCCACATAAATAATTATGGGGATAAAATATATTGATTTCAGATTAAACTGTTTTAAAATCGTACCTGTTTGTATCTCATAATCCAACAGTGTACAAAACAATAGTCACAAAATGGCAGCAGCTTCGTTTGTATGAAACAAGAGAGAGCGAGTCCACGATACTGGATGGCATAATTAAATAACTGTACACAAAATATTGATTCGACTGAGTTTTAATATTTTATTATCTCACCAAACGCAAAACTTCCACGAAGAAAAAATTCCAGGCGTATAGCGCTGCTGACTTCAGTGACCCGGATGAGCCTGCGTTATCTGTTTTGAGCGGTTGTTATCCGGGAATAACTTAGATTTGACCAATCAGAATCAAGTATTCCACAGAGCCGTGTAATAAGGGATTATATGCATGCTCCCAATGCAAAGTTAGTTTTTATAATTCTGCTTTTTATTTAAATATATTCACAAATTATACTTGTTGCAGTTTCCGTTCACCACTATAGAAGTTTACCTAATGCCTGGTTCAGATTACACGATTTTAGCCCGATTTTGGCACGATCCGTTTGACGTAGGGTGTCGTGGGGATTCGCAAACGACAACGGGCGTCGGGACGCAAGATTCGATCGTTTCATCTCGTATAGTGTGTCATAGTGGGCGACAACCGACGTCGCGTCTAACGGTCCTCCACGACGACGGCGCGCGAGTGAGTAAGTGAGAGTGAGTGAGAGTGTGTGTTCGCGAGTGAGTGAGTGAGTGAGAGTGTGTGTTCGCGAGTGAGTGAGTGAGTGAGAGTGTGTGTTCGTGAGTGAGTGAGTGAGTGAGAGTGTGTGTTCGCGAGTGAGTGAGTGAGTGAGGGAGTGTGTGTGTTCGCGAGTGAGTGAGTGAGTGAGAGAGTGAGTGAGTGAGTGAGAGTGTGTGTTCGTGAGTGAGTGAGTGAGTGAGAGTGTGTGTTCGCGAGTGAGTGAGTGAGTGAGAGTGTGTGTTCGCGAGTGAGTGAGTGAGTGAGTGAGTGAGTGAGGGAGTGTGTGTGTTCGCGAGTGAGTGAGTGAGTGAGTGAGTGAGAGAGTGAGTGAGTGAGTGAGAGTGTGTGTTCGTGAGTGAGTGAGTGAGGGAGTGTGTGTGTTCGCGAGTGAGTGAGTGAGTGAGAGTGTGTGTTCGTGAGTGAGTGAGAGTGTGTGTTCGCGAGTGAGTGAGTGAGTGAGAGTGTGTGTTCGCGAGTGAGTGAGTGAGTGAGTGAGTGAGGGAGTGTGTGTGTTCGCGAGTGAGTGAGTGAGTGAGTGAGTGAGAGAGTGAGTGAGTGAGTGAGAGTGTGTGTTCGTGAGTGAGTGAGTGAGGGAGTGTGTGTGTTCGCGAGTGAGTGAGTGAGTGAGTGAGTGAGTGAGAGTGTGTGTTCGCGAGTGAGTGAGTGAGGGAGTGTGTGTGACTGTGTGTGTGCGCGAGTGAGTGTGTGAGTGAGAGAGCATGTGTGTGTGTGTGTGTGTGAGAGAGAGAGAGAGAGAGAGAGCGTGTATGTGCGATTGAGTGAGTGTGTGTGTGTGTGTGTGTGTGTGTGTGTGTGTGTGTGAGAGAGAGAGAGGGAGAAAGTGAGTGCGTGCATGTGTGAGTGCGTGTAGGCTATGTGAGTGAGCGTGTATGTGCGAGTGAATGAGTGTGTGAGACGGCTCGCGATGACTGGTCGGAAAACAACGTGTAGTCTGACATGTTTCTTGTCCACGACATGACAAGATTTTTAGGAGTCAAAATCGTGTAATCTGACACAGTGACTATCGTAACAGACAAAAAAAATCGTGTAATCGTGTGAACCAGGCATAACTATTACGACATCCACCCTTCAGACACCCTGACATGAGGTCCAGTGCAGTTCGGATGTTGCCTTAGAAGTGAGCTGGGCTGAATCCGAAAGCGCCCCCTAAACCCTCATTCACTATTCCCTACGTCAGTCCACTAATACTGTTCACTTGAAGGAGTGACTGAAAACGAGCGAGTCAATTCAGACAGCCGTTGAGCAAAGAACGGTTGTGCACTCGTTATTGCAGTGCATTGTGGGATTGAATGAGTGCACTCAATAGCATCCACTATGGTTTCGGACACCACTACAAATGGCTGTCCCCTCAAATAACGCCCTATTTGAGGGTATAGGGGGTGATTTCGTATTCAGCCCTAGTCGTATTACCTTTAGCTGCACTGCAGGCCTCAGTGTGCGAGAGACACCCTCTGCGCTGTTTGAGATCGGGACAGGGCGTGCCTCCGTTGCGCGGGGGTGTGGAGACCTGTCGGCTTCGCTCTGTAGTTCCCGTCCCACACACGGAGGAACAGGGAGACCAGGGACCCCACTGTCTGACTTCACAGTCTAAAGCTGCTGAGAGGAACAGGAGAGAGAGGAGCAGACATTTTCTTTAAATCGACCAAATCATTTACATACATTCAGTTATCAGGAGTGAAACGAGGGAATATTAAAGGTATAGCGGAGGATTTTCTTTTTCCGGGTGGATCATCAAGACTATTGGTCCTCCTAAGTGTCAATCATTCTGGTGATATGTTTACGTAAGGCCGTCGTACGTGCTCGTGCACACGATTCACATGATGGCGTGCGCTCAAAACACAGGTTGGGCTTCCCACTGATGCCTCAGTCGCGAAGTTTCTATTTGACAGGTAAAGTTTGGCATGCTATTTGGAGAAATCCATTTAAAATCACTGCTAGTAAAAGTTAATGTAAGCTATGATTAGCTCGTGCATGCTCTCTCGTGCACACGTTTAACAGGCGTTCCCTCTCGGGAGCAGGTAGACGGTAGAGTGTTGCGCTTGTGCATTTTTTCAAAAAGTGGAGAGGGCGGTTCTTTTCTAAAATTCAGGAAAATCCTCCGCTATACCTTTAAAGTATACTCTAAGAACAAACGTTTTGGATGAACAAAAAAATAATGCATCAATCTTTTTGAGTTATGACAACTGCTAATGAAACAACCAACATTGTACATTGACAGGGCTCAACATTAACGCTTGTCCGGGACAGGTGGATTTTTTTTTAATGTAGACCGGCTCGCGTTAGAGTTTGTAACCGTACATCAGTGAGCAGCTGTGTGCAGTGACATCACACACGACCTCATACTACACACAAACAGAGAAGAAAGCAAGCGACGTCGAGTCTAGATCTCAGTAACACAGCTGCGCTCTCATGTGGGGGTCAGAGGAACACAAGATCCCCGACCGCTTCACAAGTCTGAAGATTATTCCTGTGGCACATCCCTAAAGTGGCTGCAGTGCTTGTGTCCTGTATTGAGGAGAAGGAATAAACATTTAGGTTTAAGGTTCACTCATTATTACTATTATAAATCTCGAATAAACTAAAGCACATTTTCACCAACTAGGAGAAGTTAAATGTCTTGGTTGTCTCTCCATAACTGATGCTGACTTCACTACTCTTACTATTCCTGCCATAGAGAGATATGGTTAAAGTAGTAAGAGTAGTAAGCTAGTATGCGGTACCGAATTTAGCATGAGTAAATATCACAAAATAAGTGCGTTGGTTTTGTTTGTTTATTCAGAAAGTGTTTTGCGTAATAAAGCTTAAAAAAAAAATTGCACTGTAAAAAAAAAAATTTTCCCCAAGTTGTGAATAAAACAGATTATTGCAAGAAAATACTTGTCAGTCTTTAACGCTTCAAAATTTTCTGTTTAATTCAATGTGTTACATGCCATTTTATTTATTTGTGAAATGTACTAGCAATTTCTGAGTGAAAATTGTTTCCTATACAGTGTACCAGCTAAAATAAGACGCTAATGGAGTGCTATGATTAGACTGGATACTATATGTTCCCAAAAAGCAGTTTTAGAGCAAGTCTTTAGGATTAACTCTATATATAGCCCCTTTCACACAGCGCATTGAACCCGGCAAATTGCCGGAACGCCTTCTGTGTGAACGCAAACACGACCCGGGTTTAATGCCGGGATTGATGCCGGGTTGGGGACCTAGTAACATTGCCGTGTTCAGTCCCGGGACGCGCGCTGTGTGAACAAAAGCCGTAATAATGCCGTGTCGTAGTGATGGCGCTGAAGCCGGGATCGTTCGCCAGCTGTGAAACGGTACGAAATGCGCAATTTTATGATCGAATCAGAGAAATAAATGCACAAGCGTGGTTCCTCGAGAGAGAAATCGCAGCTCATAAGCAAACTGAAGACGCTGCTGAGACAGTAAGTCACATCGATGTCACGTGTCTTTCCGGGACATACACGGGTTGTGTGTGAACGCGCTCTCTGATTCCGGAAAATCACTGGCAGTGTGAATGAACCAAAATCAAATGAACCCGGTCAAATCCCGGGTCACTTTATCCGTGTATTTTCCGGAATCTCTGTGTGAAAGGGGCTTATGTGACATATGCTCATGTTATCCACCGGAACATGCCAACCACACGAAAACACATGCAATCAGGTGTGTGCACATGCACGCATAACTCACACGCATGTACAGCACACACACACACACACACACACACCGTTCTCACAAATGTAGAGCACATGCAGACTGCAGCTGTAAACCACATAGAAATACTGATGTACAAAATACTGCACTAATACTATATAAAACAAAAACGCACATCAGTACACACTCAAGGAGCAAATAAAACCAAAAACTTAATTATAATAGACCAATGAATTTGTTTGTTTGATGATGTGCACTCTAGATTCTTAAAAACTCTGTAAATCTATTTTTTATTGCTGTTTACAGGCCGTTTGACCCTCAAAGCAGTAAATAATACTGGGTTTTCCACTACTGGTGTATAAATGGACTACAGAGTTTCATAACAGAAATCCAAAGCACATTTAAAGTTGTACGACTCTCCCAGCCCTACAGACTTATGTAAACCATATAACATTTGTATAGCAATTTAAAAGGAAAGTCCACCCGAAAATTAACATTCTGTCATCATTTTCTTTCTTTTGCGAAACATAAAAGAAGAAATTTGGAAGAATATTTGTAACTGAACAGACTCGATTCCTATTGACTTCCATTATATTATATTTTTGTCCATATAATGAAAGTCAGTGGGAACCGAAGCTCTTTAGTTACAAATATTCTTCCAAATTTCTTCTTTTATGATACCCAAAAGAAAGAAAATCATACATGTTTTGAATGTTTTGGTGTGAGTGAGTGGAGGCGGGGCTAATTTGCATATTCATAGAACCGCGAATGAGGCAAGGATGTAGAGTTACATTCAAGCTATTTTAAAACGTTTAAATATGTCATTTTGGTGTTCAAGGATGAGTTTTAAGGGGTAAAATGATTGACTACAGGGGGACTTTATCTGTATAATTATGTTGATTATATGGATGTGATATTTTAGTTCTCCCGACCTATTCTATGGTCATTATTTAGCATTGTCGTTTAATATTTTAAAAGTTGCCATTATTGTGATGATTCACTTGCTAAATCTAGATGGGGCATTTAACTTTTTTTACAGAGGAAAGTAAATCTACCTGTAAGCGTTACAGGTTTGACAACGCAAAAGTCATGCTGATCCATGAACACACACAATTCCCTCGTTGGGAATCACTGCTGTATTTCATTCATGTCGTTCTGACCTCACGGTTGGTTCGTTCTCATTCTTCTGTTCTTCCGCACCAGAGTGACATATCTCAACACAATGAACGCAAACACACTCACAAACACACACCTCCATACAAAGGCCCTGTCAAATTCCCCACATTCCCCTGCATTAGTTCTGCAGATATGCCTCGTTCCCAGTTCCCAGAAGCCTCCCCTCGCTCCGACCGTCACTGGTGGTCCTAAGGGCCGACAGATTTTAATTTACATTTACCCTTATGCATTTGGCAGATGCTTTTATCCAAAGCGACTTACATTGCATTTCAAGTTACACATTTACATTGTTATCAGTTCTTGCTTTTCCTGGGAATCAAACCCATGACCTTGGCGTTGCAAGCTCCAACGCTCTACTCTTTAAGTTACAGGAAACCTTAATCTCGCTCACACTCTCTGGGGTCACCAAAGGTCACGAGTGTCCTGATCAGGTGATGCGCTTACCTACAATTCTTTAATATGAATATGTAAATCAGAATGCTGAAGTGTTCAGACACAGTTACGTTTTTTTTTTTAATACTTGAACCAAATGATTTTCATGACATTCGGGTCCATTAACGGGTCTTGAACACCTGCATTCTTCAGACACTCCGGGCCCTATCTTGCACCCAGCACAATTGACTTTGTACACCGACTTTGTGCATGTATCATTCCTATTTTGCACCCGACGCACAGCAGACTTTTCCCTCCACAGACGCATGCCGGTAAATTAGGGAATGAACTTGCGCTCCCAGGGGCAGATCAGCGAAAAGAGGCGGCGTGTTCCGGCGCAAACGTTCCCTGGTGCTATTTTGCAGTTCCAGAAAACAATTCCGCCACAGACCAGGAGAAACCTCCTCTAAAGTCAGTGGCGCATTGCGCATGTTATTCAGATGCTATTTTGAGGGCGCATGCTTGGCCATAATGCAGCGTGTGCACAACGCACACACACTTTGATTCTCTCATCTACACAGACGCAGCAGTTTTCATTTTTGAAAATCATACATTATTACAAGGAAAAATATTCCACACGAGGGAAATCATTGTGGTGTCCATGAAGATGTGAAAAATAGGCATAAATCTAGCTTACACATTTACCCAAGTTATCATACGCCTGTTTAACCGAAGCTAATTTGGGTGTGTTTCTCCATCCCCAATGTCACTTCTCTGTGTTTTACGGCCCTGACGAGAGCGTCGGTCTCCTCGGCTGTGAACCGCTCCTGGCAAATCCGCCGTTATAATAGCAATCCGCCATGGAACAAGCGCGCCTGCTCTTAAAGGGAATGTGAGATGTCGCTCTGATTGGTTTATTTCACGTTACGCCCAAACCACACCTATGAGTAATGAAGCGACTTCAGACCAACACATTTTAGATTTACGTCGGGGGCAAGAGTCATTTATCCCGCCGGTATAACAGCAACAACGCCCGAGATCCGCCCACAAAGCTACTTGCGTTTCTGATCGTTAAAATAGGGCCCTCCATGTGTTTCCAGTAACACTTTACAATAAGGTTCCATTTGTTAACATTAGTGAACAACATTAGTTTACATGAACTAACACTGAAAAATACTTCTAATGCATTAATTTCAACATTCACTGATATAGTATTACAAGCAAAAGTTGTATCTGTTCAAGTCCCCCTATAGGTGAAAGTCCAGCTTTTAATGTAGTTTATGTGTCTATGTGGTGTTTTTAATCTGCTTTAAGGACAAACCATGTGTAAATTCATAAGTCGACAGCATTGCTGAGTATTTTCACCTTAAAACTGCAGTGAACCAAAGACAGTCTCAAAAACACGCTTTGAAATCTTTTATTTATAAAGCACCTTTAACACAACTCCTGGATGACCCAACGTGATGTATAATATACGTAAAGTCAGACAAAATAGAAAAACAATACAAACAATACAGTAGATAAGTTATACCTGGTTAAAAGCTATTGAAAATAACTGTTTTTCAAGAACTGTGGTTCCTTTTAAGGAATCAGTCTAAAATAATCAGATTCATCAATGAACTAAAAGAATAAGGGTGTCACGATTCTCCAAATACTCGATTCGATTACATTTTTGATTCTAAAGTCACGGTTCGATTCGATTCTCGATTTGTTTGATTGTAAGAAAAATTGCATCACAATAAGTGTATTGTGATTGTCACTAACATTTTAGTAACTAAACTGAATTTTATTAGGTTTAGTGACAACATGTTACAATGTTTACATGGTACAATTTCTGGTAAGCTACGCTTTTTTATTTTTTATTTTTTTATTTCAATTCAATTCAATTATTGTGATTTGATTTAATATTGACTCATTTGGATAAATATTAGGTAGGCTAAGATAGGCGTTAATTTGTCTCAAGAAAAAAAAAAAAACTCACCTAATGCTGTAAACATACAGAGAGCCCTATCAGCTGGTAGTAGGCTATTATTTAAGGTTAAAAATAATTAAATATAATGCGTTTTTTTTATTATAATAACAACTTTATTTAATGATATAAGTAAAAAATATAATAAATATGTAATATAGAACACATATTTAGCAAAATACTCTCTATAGCTCTTTTTTTTCTTGCCAACTACGTGCTATAGCCTATATTTGTTACGAAACTGCTCCAAGACACGAAGGTAGAGGATCCAAACGCAGCTTTATTGTATGGGGCAATCCAGAGGCGTAATCCAATGTACAGGCAAGGGTCATACACAGGTAGGCAGTCAAAACAAAGAAACAAACAAACAAAACAGGCAGGGACCAGAGGCAAGAGAGTAATCCAGGAAACAGGGCAAGATAACCAAAACCAAGAGACAAGAAAACCAGGAGAATGCTTAGTAATGCAGTGTAACACTTAAACAAGACTTTGCGGTGAGTGAATGAATGAACATGGTACAAATAGACTGAGACTAACAGGATGATGAGACACAGGTGAATGCAATCAGTGAATGAGGTACAGGTGAATGTGATCAGTGATAAGTGATGATGAGTCCGGGCAGTGAGTTATGGGAAATGTAGTTTGTGAGTGATAATAGTCTTATGTGGAGTGCCCTCTGGTGGCTCTCAAGGGCACTCCAGCTGGTGACCGTTACAATATTATGGTCAGTAAATGGCTTTCCTGAGGTAAATGTGACATAATTGTTCTCCATCTATGTTATTGACCTCTTCACGCTGATGAAAAACACTGATTGATCGATATTATGTATGAGGAATATACATTTCGGTAAGTTGTAGTCTACTACTGTATCTTTCAACAGTGTTCGTGTTTTTTTACTATTAGCTAGAAGAGATGATCGGTTCACGTGCGCTAGGGATCTGTCACGCACGTAACATTTACAAGCGGCAAAACGGTATTTATTGTTTGAATTTCGTAATAAAATTGACAGAATCTGAGAGCTGAGATTTTTTTTATATCATAAAGTAACCTGCTCTAGTCTGTCGGTCTCCGTGTCCTCTTTGCTTCGCGATTTTTCTGTGCGTGAGAAAATGGATGTGTGGCGTGAGAGCGTGTGAAAAGTGTTGATTGCGTGTGTCTCACGATGAATGCGTTTGACACCCTTATAAAAGAATCATGAATGAATTCCTATTCCTGCCTAAAATGTGGAGGAAAATATTACAGAAATCTCTAAAATATTTGATTTCCACACAAAAATGTTTAAGCAAAGCTGGCAGTGAAAAACAGAACAGGAGTCAGACTGTGAAGAGCCAAAGCAACACACCTGCGCACGCATTCACTGTGTTAATTAACAATAGACTCGTCAGGAGATGATGTGGGAGGACAGAGAGGAGCCAGAGCAGGAACTTGTGTTTTTCCTCAAGATGACACACCCATGACATAAAAAGTGAAAGAGAGCAGATATCCAGATCACTCAGTGAGGTAACACAACATGTACACCAGCGTGTTCCTGTTCATTGTTCACGCACGCTCTTATAGGATATGCATTGACGTCACTTTCCCGCTGGATCACACTCCCTCAGCCGGACTGAGTGGCAGAAGAGCTGCGGAGTGACTGGATTTAACAGGGGAAACTGTAAAATAATCGATTATCAGTTTAAACTAAAGGTTGGACTCGATATAAAGTTCCTTACAACTTACCAAAGATCCAGTGATCATGGATATTGACATGTAGCTGGAATCATGTTTCCTGACATTTATATGAGCCTGATTTCAACGCCGGGGAAAAACATAAAGCAAATTTGCCAGTGAACGCTTTATATAAATACAATATAGGTCTAAATCCATGTGATCACTTATATCAATGTGATATATATCATCATATCGCCCAGCCCTAAAACTTGTATAATTTTTTTGTCCTTGTTTATTTAAAAGCATCCAATTATGCAGAATATACGATGGTTAATATTTAATTGATTTGTCAATGCAATATATAGGGTGTGATTTTACCCCTAAATTCAGCATACTGACACAAAATCATAACAGCAAATCCACCTTTCCAGTTGTTTCTGTGAATCGCAGCGATCCATTTGCTTCTCTGTTCTTTATATTTCGGCAGTCTGTAAAAATATACCTCAGATTTCTTGTCAAATCTAGTTGTACAGTCAATCTCAAAGCTCTTTCCCGTTTTAGATGTGTTTTGTGTGTTTTTCACAGAAAACAAAGGCTGCCGCTCAGTGTTTCTCCCACTCAGTGTGTGTGACCGCAGTCACTCCAGCCGACGGTGACGCCAAACGCATACACACTATTCTCTCACAGCACGCGGGTGTTTACGAGGGCCACCAAACCCTCGGCAGATATTCCTCAGCATTCCTCCGGTTTCAGGAATCTGTCACAGAGACAAAAAACTCTGTCCTGAGACGCATCAAACAGACTCGTGTCAACAACACACTAACCTCACAGCAAAGACAGCGCAGTATAAGCCACATCTTTCACCATCCATCAGAGTAAAATCAGAGTTCAAAACTGATCTCATATGCAAACCGTGAAACCTTAATAATAATAGTAATGAGGACTGGACGTCCCTTGAGGTGTATGATGTGACAGACTGCCAAAAAACCTCTTAATCGCATTAAAATAACAGTAACTTACAGCCTCTCATGGCCCAGTGTTTCCCCTACCATTATATAAGGGGGCGAATATTAGGCAGCATTTAATATTCGAACCTGTTATGGGCATTATTTTTTTGTAAATGTGTTTGCTTGTAAACGTTGTTTTCAATTCAGATTCCGAGGCTTTTTCACGCCTGGTGAAGTTGTGAATCGCGAGCTCATTAGCAAGGCTATTATTGGTCATCTGGGCTCCTGTAGGTGACGTTAGTGTCCTTTTATCGCCTATTTTGTATACCAAAACAATGGCCGCACCAACGCCTACAACAACCACGGCTGACGAGGAGTTCGAAATCTACACACCTGACAATTTGAAAAGCAACGTGTGGCGCTACTTTGGGTTCCCAAAGAAACAGGGAAAAATCACGAGTAAGGACAAAGTGATGTGTAAAATATGTAGAACCAAACTCACATACCACGCGACGACCAGCAACATGAGAGCCCATCTGTCAACACTACATCATCCCGGCAAGCTGGAAGAGGAAGAGGAGGAGGGGGAGGGATCGGGGGGCGAGGCAGGCCAGAATCGACTCCATGCTATCTCCGTCAAAATATTATTAATAAATATTTGAATATTAATATTAATAAACAAACGAACTTCAAATATGATTTTTGGGCAAAAGTCAAAGCCCTATAGAGCTGGTAAGTCCCGCCCATCCGTAAAACCCCAAGTGGACCTCTAGGTTGAAAAATCGTCAATGCAAGTGAATGGGAGAAAATAATTATTTTCTGGTCCCGTTTGAATTGTGCCATGAATTGAACATATGTTGTCTGTGAATTTTTTATATAATTTTTCATGTTACGAGTTTGACAGTATATGGTATGATTCTTTGGCTAGCAGTTGTGGAAAAGACATAACGAGAAAGACTATATGTCGCCTATGTGACGTCACCCCATAAAGTTGACTTACCCGTGGTTTTCGCCAACTTCAACGATTTTGTCCTCTCCCTGAAAGAAGGCGGTGAAGTGCACCAAAGACACAGCCATGTTTAGCAGGATCCGTGAGCTAGTGTCCGTGTGCGAGTGCTGGTGACGTTTCAAACGCGTCGAGAGTTGTAGTCCTCAAAGTGCTCTCACACAAAGTCTAACCGTATCAAACTTCTACCCGCTAAATTGTAACATTCTTCACACGAAAGATTATATAAAAAATTCACAGTCAACATTATGTTCACATTCATGGCACAATTCAAACGGGACCAGAAAATAATTATTTTCTCCCATTCACTTGCATTGACGATTTTTCAACCTAGAGGTCCAGTGGGGATTAGCGGAGGGGGCGGGACTTACCAGCCCTATTGTATAGCCTTATGAAAAAAGAAAACACACGAATATCGCGGTTGCTGCGGTTATTTGCATTCCTCTGCAGTTGGCTTGTCAGTACTACAATATTGCGGTTATCGCGACAGCCCTACCGTCACTCGATATATAATGTGAGCCGGTCCTGTCTAAAACCAAACCCTCCGGAACACAGTCATTGTGCTGTAAATGACCCACAGCCTTGAACAACAGAATCTAGAGTCAGATAACAGCAAAGACTGGGAACAATTACTGGGAACATCAAGAGCAGCTTTTAGATGAAACCTGCTCCAGACTCGAGAGAGAAAGGGGAAGAAATGGGTTTCTTTATACCTCAATTCCTGCTTTTCCTTTCTATTCCTACACTCTCAAAACTGTGTGTTTGTTCAGTCCATGTGGCTGATGTGGCGTCCTTCTTCATGAAAAACACACTGCTGTATTTTCAAACACACACACTTTATAATACAACTTATTATATTTTAGTAGGTAATAAATATTTCTTCTTTTTTACTATGTGTTGTATTATTATATCGGTGCATTTGTTTCCATTGTTATATTGGTCCAAAATCAGTGTGAGAAACATTCTTTGATTATTTTTAATGAGATTTTACGATTTTAATTCTTACATTAAAGATTTTTAATCATCTTGGCATCAATGGCTGTGTGGTTGATTGATGTAACTTATTTATAGAAAATAAAACTGATATGAATTATTACCATCTAAGCCATTTCTGAGCAAATGCATGAATATCAAGATAAATCAAACGTGGAAAAAGAAATCTAAAAAATACTAAGCTTTAGCAATATCACCCAGCCCATACACACCCAAACACACATATAAATCCGCTTAAGGGTTCAGAGAGCTGTTTTTCTTTTAGAAAATATTTTGCATATTTGTTTTCCTCAGCTATATATATCAAGTCTGCTGCTGAAACACACACACACACATGGCAGTAATCATGAGTAAGGGAGTGAATGTCTGAATGAATCAGATCAAGCTGTTATTTGGAGACATGTACAAACCAAAACCAACCGAATCCCTGCAGTCCAGTCCAATATTACTCATAATAAAAACAATCCGCACAGCGACGATGCCGATGACCGATCACAAAGACAACAGTACACCTGCCAACAATATCCCGCTTGGACAGAGAATCAGAAGAATAGATAAGTGAACTGTTGACTTTATTTGAGCTCTCTGAAACGAAACAAGGGATGAAGTGTGTTTAAGTTTTAACCTCTTAACGCTCTTTTAATTGCATTTTTTCCCATCACATATTTTAGTAATCTAATCATCATAAATTAGGTATCATTTGAAAGCTTAAAAACTAAAAATATATATGTTTTGAAATTGGACATTGCGTTAACCCTCTGGTGCCCTTCGCATGGCAGTCTAAAATTACCAAATTTCAACTAAATTAGTTCAATAATTCTTCTTATTTAATAATTTGTATTTTATATAAATACATTTTGGTACTAAATTATAATTATGGAATAGTTGTGATCCATTTACTACCTGTTAGGTTTAGGTTATTGCTGAAGAGAAAAACACACTGAAAGTTATAGTTATAGAAGTTTAAGTTTATTATTATGAAAAATGTATAAAAACAAATTATTTAAAATTTTTATATGAAATATAAATTTTCTCTAAAACTGAGAAAATCAAAGCTATAAATCTAAACAAGCTGTGATCCAAATTTGAGGTTGATATCTCAAAAATTGAGCTTTCAGTGAGATTTTGTTTGTGCGCAGTACCAAACGCTTCCACTAGATGAAATTCGTGTGAAGAAGTGAGAATATTTTTTTCAGGAAAATTTTACCTTTTCGAATCATGTCCATGATTTTTGTATGTGTGTTCAAACAGCAAGTACCAAAACCTGTACCAAGTTTCGCAACATACTGATGAAGTAAAAAAATTCTAAAAATCCAAAACGGATTATTTCTCAGAGGGTTAAAACCTTTTAGCAGGCTCCTCCGTTGTCGTGTTTCATATTACACATTTGCTTCTAATATTGACAAAACGCATATCGTTGGAAAGGTCTGAGACTCAAAGTTCCATATTTGGCGACTGTTTTGAGGTAGAAATGATATTGTGACAGAAATGTATTAATTTGAACGCATAAAAAAATAATTCAATGAAATGTGGGCATCACCTGGTAAGCTATTTTTGGAATAGCGCCTTAAAATCTCATAGGAACTTCAATTTTTGTGATATCAACTTCAAATTTAGTCAGACATATGGCTTTGATTTTTTAGCAATTTGAGTAAAAAAAATATTTTGTAAAATATATATTTGGCATAAAATTAAAAAATTATTAGTACAGTACATTTGCTTTACAGTAAAACTAAACTTCAATAACTTTTTTTATACTTCCATTTTTTTTTTTACTGATTTCACTTCATCAATAATCTTTAAAGGGCCCCATTATCGATTTTTGAAAATGACCTTTGATGTAGTGTGTAACATAGCTCTAAGTGATTGAAAACATCCTGCAAAGTTTTAAATCTGAAAGTGCACCGTATATAAAGTGATTGTCTTTAAAAAGTAAGAGTCGACTCTGAGTTAATCAAACGTATTGTTTTTCAAACGAGTCATAAGCCATTTTGTTGTGACGTCAAGACAAAAAATTAGCATATTGCCCGCCCACTTATTGCGCGCGCAGACACCAGGGAAAACTTGAACCTCATGACGAGAAGACGCTGTGCTCTACAATGTGAAGGTGAAGCCAGTTTCAGTGGTTAAATTCATCTTTACCACGATATCACAGCAGTATAATCCTAAACTTTTGCTGTGTTCCCTTTATTTCACTGACGACTGCTTCTCAAATCTCAAGTTCAATGCAGGATTCGCAAAACGCGTGCTCTTGAAAGATGGTGTTCAAAATAATTAGTTTTGAGTTTTATATTGTGTAGATCTCCTGCTAACTGGCTAACTCACGTAATCACTGTCTTACTGAAATACTTCTGCTAATCAGTTGTGGGCCACGATTACCTATAACTGTGTCTATTAATGCAGATCGTCTGTCGTTCTCACTACTTTGAGGAAAGATTAAAGGATTAGTTCACTTTTAAAAAAACTTTTGCTGATAATTTACTCAACCCCATGTCATCCAAGATGTCCATGTCTTTCTTTCTTCAGTCGAAAAGAAATTAAGGTTTTTGATGAAAACATTTCTCCATATAATGGACTTCAATGGGCCCCAAACGGTTCAAGGTCCAAATGTCAGTTTCAGTGCAGCTTCAAAGGGCTTTAAACGATACCAGACGATGAATAAGGGTCTTATCTAGCGAAACGATCGTCACTTAAAAAATAAATAAAAAAGTTTAAGTTTTATAAGCACAAATGCTCGCCTTGCTCTGTTCTGTGATGCGCGTTCGTGACGTCATGTAATACGCAATTACGTTGAAAAGGTCACGCTTTTCTGTCCTGACGAAAATTTTCTTTTAGGCTTTTTAAAGGGGTGGTTCGGGATTTTTGACATCGGACCTCATTTTTAAGTCAGCCTGGTTGTTATTCATCAGTGGAGACATTTTTTTTTTTTTAATTATCCAGTCCTTATATTTGGATAGTTAGCCGATGCTAGGCTAGCGCGAGTCAATGGTAGATGTTAGCCAGCCATTAAAAACCGTTTTACCCACTCCACAGTGCACCAAACGCAAATCAATTATAACACTAGACTATCGATGCAAATGTCCATTGAGAGAATAATGTTAGAAATCAAACTTACCTTTCATCACATTGCATTAGTTATAATTTGTTCCCTGTAATCATAAGCCTTGTCTACAGCAGCAGCGGAGTGATATTGATTACCTAGGCAACCGAGTGAGCCGGTACACACATGTACTACACACACTGTAGTGCGCTTCTGTTCTGTGTTTACTTTTTGCCGCATTACTAACCGGAGCAAAGTAAAATTCCGCAGCTGCTGAGAAACTAGTTCCTTTGGGATCATTGAGATGAAAGGTAAGTTTGATTTCTAACATTATTCTCTCAATGGACATTTGCATCGATAGTCTAGTGTTATAATTGATTTGCGTTTGGTGCACTGTGGAGTGGGTAAAACGGTTTTTAATGGCTGGCTAACATCTACCATTGACTCGCGCTAGCCTAGCATCGGCTAACTATCCAAATATAAGGACTGGATAATTTTTAAAAAAAAATGTCTCCACTGATGAATAACAACCAGGCTGACTTAAAAATGAGGTCCGATGTCAAAAATCCCGAACCACCCCTTTAATATTAAAACACCCAGGATACGCACACGAAATGGGCATTTTAAACGATAAACTGACACAAAGACATTTGAATATGTGTATATGGTCCTCCTTCCGCACATTTTAAACACTGACTCGGTACTTCCGCCTACGTCAAGCGTGACCTTTTCAACGTAATTGCGTATTACATGACGTCACGAACGCACATCACAGAACAGAGCAAGGCGAGCATTTGTGCTTATAAAACTTAAACTTTTTAATTTATTTTTTAAATGACCGATCGTTTCGCTAGATAAGACCCTTATTCATCGTCTGGTATCGTTTACCTTACCTGTCACCCCCCTTTTTGAGAATGGACATTAAAATGCACTATTCAAGCTTAAATGGTTGTAAAAGAATGCTTTGGAGTATAGACCCAAGTTTGGTCTTGTTTTAAAGGGAAAAAATAGCAGATTATTACTGAAGTGAAATCACTTCAAAAAATTAAAGTATGAAAAAGTTATGGAAGTTTAAATTTACATTAAATCAAATATAATTTATTTAATATTTTTATTTTATATAAAATATATATTTTACAAAATATGTTTTACAAAAAAATTACTATAAAATCAAAGCCATATATCTAACCAAGTTGTGTTCCAAATTTGAGGTTGATATCACAAAAATTGAAGTTCCCATGAGATTTTGTTTAGGCGTATTACCAAAAATAGCCACCGGGTGTCATTGAATTCCATTGAATTTAACTGTATGCATTCTACCATAACAAATTAATAAATTTCTGTCCAAATATCACTTCTGTCACAAAATATGGAACCTTGAGACTCAGACCTTTCTGACAATATGTGTTTTGTCAAGATTATAAAATATTTTGATCATAAATTATGAAACATGACGACGCCCAAAAGGGGAGGAGCCTGATCAAATAATTTAGAGCACCGTTTCTATGGTAACACAATGTCCAATTTCAAAACAGTTTTCACAGGATGAATTCTGAGATCGTAAGCTTTCAAATGATACGTAATTTATGATAACTACTAAAATATGTGATGTAATAAAAAAGGCAATAAAAAAGATAATATTATATTTTAGAGGATAATATGTATATTATACTTTTTAGAGGATAATATTATTATATTTTTTTTTTTATTGACAAATACTAGATTAAATGTTTTATTATGAACTTTTAGCATGAAAACCAAAGTTTCAATTATTAAAAGTGTGCGCGTCGACTTTTTGTGACAAACGCCAGAATTATGTGTTATTATGTCGATTTTTTGAGGTCCGCTCTTGTCATAAATTCATCTATTACTGTTCCTGCATGAATTGTAACAAAAAACAGTGCTGAAATATCTATTAAGGAGTCTTAGACCTTTCCAACGATATATAGTTTGTCATGATTAAATTAGGATTTAATTGTAATATAGTGAAGTAAACTTAGGCGTCCGGTATACGGCCTCCGGTATAAGCCCTTTGAAGCTGCACTGAAACTGTCATTTGGACCTTGAACCGTTTGGGGCCCATTGAAGTCCATTATATGGAGAAAAATCCTGGAATGTTTTCATCAAAAACCTTAATTTCTTTTCGACTGAAGAAAGAAAGACATGGACATCTTGGATGACATGGGGGTGAGTAAATTATCAGCAAAAGTTTTTTAAAAGGGAACTAATCCTTTAAGCATGGAGCAAGATTTGTTTTACCAACGTTTACGTTACACAGTCATTCACGCTAGAGCTCGGCTAATGTACGCACTGTTATTGATACAGTTTCCACACGTTCACCGCAATAAATTCGAAAAATACAATTAAAAAGTACAAGTAAAATAATGGGTTTGTTGATGGACATGCACTTGTTAATGCTGATGGTGAGGAATTACAGTTGCAACATCTCATAATGTGCCTCAAACTTGAGTAGCGAATCACTGAGAAACACTGAGTCCTGCTCGAGTCGTCCTTGCGATGGAGGTTCGGGTTCAATAACTAGTTCTTCCGATGTTTCATCATCGGACTCGCGCTCGCATTGATATGGTAAAATCAACGTCATTGTTCGTTACTGTGTTTAGTTTACTGTGTAGGAAGCCTCAGGACCATAGACTGTAAAAAAATACACGCAGAACTGACGTTGTTATGGTAACGGTCACAACAATCACATCAGACTGAGCTGTCTGGCCAATCAGAGCAGAGTAGCTCGCGGAAAGGAGGGATTTCGAGAGATTGATTCATCTGACGAGTCGTTTGAGAATCATTGAAATGTTGGTGATGTGCAAGTGTATATTATGAGAAAATTAAACAGTTTTTTGACCTTTGATGCATGTAAACCTGTTGTAGGAGACTCCAAAACAACATTAGGAAACTTTAAAATAGCATAATAGGGGCCCTTTAAAAAGTAAGGGTGGGCAAAAAAATCGATTCACATATGAATAGTGATTCAAACTTTACCGATTCAAAATCGATTCATAGAATTCCAAAAATCGATTCTTGTTTTTTTTATTGAAATATATATTTTTTGGTATTGTCCTGAAATGAGTTTAGCTTGCCATTCTCATAGATGGCGCAGCATCGAATTCACACTTACGCCTGCACACTCTTGTCATAGCCTTGCGTGACACGCGCGTCTCAGGTGTGGCCCGAGTCGTGCGGAAAACGCGTGCATGCAGAACCGACGCCTATTTTTCTTGCGACGCGCAAGCGTGTTGAAAGCGTTTCCAGGCAAAATAGAATGTTTATATGTCATTTTGACACGAATATTCATATTAATAAATGACATTTTGATGTTTGAAAGTCTAGGTTTTGACATAAATGCAGATATAATGTAGGCTTATTGTATTTTTTTTATCGATTTTCAAAAATTGCACCTGTCAATACAGAACAAAATATTCTGTAGCCTATTTTGCCGTCAATAGCCTACTCCTTAAACTACATTTAGCAGTATTGTTTGTTTGATCTGACTACAGCACTTTAAAGCTAAATGTAAAAAAAATGTATTTAAGTTTTAATTTAAACTTGAATTAAATGTATTTGAAAGCTGGCCAAAGCTTGGCACTTTGCACTGTTTAGTTGCAAAAGTTTTTATGAAGACAAAGTAATGTCAAACTTCATTTAATTTGTTATTTCTTTTCTTTTAAATTGTATGTCTACTGCAATCACACAGGAAAAAGTCAACTACATTTACATACTGTGAATCGTTTTTTGAATCGAGAATCGTTTTTGAATCGAATCTTGAGACTAAAAATCGGTATCGAATCGAATCGTGAAATTTTCTGAATCGTGCACCCCTATTAAAAAGAGACCAACCTTAGATCTGTCTTCCAAAGCATTCACGAGTTACATCCATCTATGCTAAGGGGTTAAACTTATGTCAAAACAAACTACTTTTTGTGAAATATTTTGCTTGTAAACTGTTTGTGCATCTTTCTTTTCAATAAATACACACTCGCTTTGATGTGCTCTATTCTAATGCAATAACTTTCAGACATTTGTAAGTGTTAGTTAAGTGTTTTGGGGTCAAATCCTGTTGGACGTCGTGTTCTGGTTTCAGATGTTTTAAAGTCTCAGTGACTCAGTTTTACAGCATAAACACAGACGATTGAGCAACTCTGAGCTCCTGAGAAGCTCAAGACCTCCTACAAAGTCAAAACAGAGAGATAAAAGCCTCTCGTCTTTACATTGCTTTGCCTTATATAGAGCAGAATGCTGCTCCTGCCATGGGCTGATGATGGGATGTACTGTTTATATACATACATACGGTGTATTTGAAGCTGTTTCTGAGTTCTGTTGAAGTAGATGAGAGACAGACAGATAATGACGGTTCACCAACACACATACTTCACTCATCACGTCACACCATTTACTCTGAGAAACCAGCTGTTTCTGAGCCGCTGATTGCTGTCAATACTCCATCAACCTCAATCCTTAGTCTCTCTCTCTCAAAGCCAAATTTGAGAACTTTGCTTTGAAAAAAATGATGACAGTATTTCAATTTTTAGTTGAATTATTCAATAGCAAGCAACTTCTGTCGTCATTTATTCACCTTTATGTTGTTTAAAACATGTTTTTAGTCCTGTCAAATGCAAAAGGAGATGTTTAGCAGAATATCTAAGCGGTTCATAAAACACTTATTAATGTGATTAGTGCACTATATTCCCAATTTTCTGAAGTCATATGATGCTTTGTGTGAGAAACTGACCCACTGAAATTAATAAATAATAATAATAATAATAATACAAGTGAAAATGTTTTTGTTTGCACACAGCTGGAAGTAAATAATTACTAGAAAACAGTGCATGTGTCAAATGGACGAGTGTTATGATTATTTTATAATCTTCAGATTCAGCGTTTTTTGTTCTATAGCCGGGTTTTCCTAAACTTGATGAAAAGCTAATAATGAATTAAATCATAAAAATATAAAATTTAAATAAATAAACTTTTGTAAATAAAAACACCTAAAAAACAAAATAAATAGCATGTCACGTGACGATTAACAGACGCGAATGTGACGTTAAATTATTAAAATATTAACTCAAAATATCAGGGGGTGTTTCAAGTAAATATGTCAAAGGGGTTCGGAGATTATTTTCGGATAAATATTTTTTTTTTTAAAGTTATAATTCTTTTTTTATTTTTTTATATGCTTAATTTGAACATTCAGTTTACAATGTGAAAACAAAATGAGAAAACAACTATAAATATTAAGAATAACAGAAATATAAAGAATAGTAAAAAAAAACTGTCAGAACTAGATCGTAAAATTAACGAGAAATGAAAAAAAAAAAAAAAATTTAAACATTAATTAAGGTAAAAAGTGTGTAGGTCGTGCGAGTTTGTACATGTACTGAGTGCTTTTGGGTGAAGAGAAGATGAAATTGTAATCTTCTTAAAAATCAAAAAAATAATTCGTAAAAATCTCAAGTAAGAAACCCCCAAAAAATTATTTACAATTTGAAAACTAAAAATCTAACGTTACATAGATAAATAATTTGATTTATTATAAAGCAGGCATTTAAATCCGCTTTTAAAAAAAATCCAAAAATAACAGTTTTGGGATTCATTGAGAAATTTAGCAAGATGTTGCTTGAGATAAACCAACTAACTTAACGTTAACGTTATAATTCGCGCACGTCGATCACCGCGGCGTGACGTCACGTGAAGCAGGTTAACGGCTCATATTGACGGTGTTTAACAGACTCACCTGAGATGTGACACACGGTTTGATAATCATCACAACAGTCCCCGCTCCTCCTGCAGTAAGTGTCGCAGTAACACACGGTTCTCCTCGCACTCTTCTCCACACACTCGTTATTCCGTCCCGGACAGCATCTCGGTGTCGGTCTGTCCGCGCATCCCGCCTCACACACTCCGAACACACACATTACCAGCACAAACACCGCACAAACACGAGCTCCCATCATTATCATCATCACGACGCCTCAGAAAACCTATTCGGGCTTCCTCTGACACAAAAGATAACTTAAAATACACTTAAAATAACTTTCTCACGAATGTGCGCACTTTCAGAAGAACAGAGTGAGCGTCGCGAGTCCAGTCAGCAGAAGTTCATCTGTGCTGAAGGTGCGCGCGCGCTGAGTGACTGACGCGCGTCTCGCGCAGCGCCCCCTGCAGGACGCGCACGCAATTACACACATCAACATGGTGTCTAGAGGCCTAGAATAGATCATCAAACATGTCAAATGTTAGATTAGAAAGATGAATTCACAGAAGTCTGTGATCTAAACCCATATAGAGGCCTAGAATAGATCATCAAAAATGGATTAGAAAGATTAATTCAATTCACTTCTGGGTATTTTTTGCACCCATACATCCTGAATATCTGTTTCTGCTAAACAATGCTAATTTCTACATTTACTAATACATTATTAAAATCAAAGGTTGTATTTGTTAACATTAGTTAATGCACTGTGAACTAACATGAACAGACAATGAACAGCTTCGTTTTTATTAACTAACATTAACGAAAATTAATAAATACTGTAACAAATGTGTTGCTCATTGTTAGTTAATGATACACTCTCAGAAAATAAAGGACATAATTGTACCTTTAGGGCTACAATGGCTTGTGACTGGGGCTGTACCCTCAAGGGTACAATATTGTACCTTAACCTTTAAAAGAAACGGTACATATATGTACCTTTTAATGCTTTTTGACCCTCAAAAAGGTCCATATGAGGAACAATGATAAGCCCTATGGGGTACGTTAGTGTAGATTGTACCTTGGGGGACAGAAATGGACTCCTACTGTACCCCTATTTCTGACAGTGTAGTTAATACATTAACTAATTATAATGAACCTTATTGTAAAGTGTTACCGACATTTCAAATGCGTCCGGTCTGATCTGAGGTCAGCGCTCTGAGCTGTTATTATTATGTAACATCTGTTTGTTTCCTCACTTCGGTTATGGGTGATGGACGTGATAATTATATGATTATGGTGCGATTATGAAATACCACCCACAGAGAGCGAGAACGAGCTGGTACCAGCAGCTAATTCATGTAACGGAGTCAGTTTGTCTGACAAAGATGGAAAACATCACAAATATCTGACAGAACACATAATAGAGAACAGATGGAACAGTGCGTTTGTATTGTGAAAGCATTTGATGCTAATCTCAGTTCAAGTTCAGATAGTGCGAGGAACAAATAATGCAGGAACAACAAAGAGTAAGATAACAATAGTCCAAAAAAAATTTTAATATCTGAAAAAAGCAAACCAAAAAAAAAGTCTTACTCTGTATTTTTGTCTTGATTTCCAGTGCAAATATCTAAAGATACATTTACTTGAGGTGGAAGATTACATAAGTCTTGTTTTCTGGGAAATTAAAAAAACAGTAAGTTTATTTTTCTGACTCCACTGGCAGATATTTTTCTCATTTTAAGCACAAACTCGCTTCATTTTGATCCATTTTTCAGACTTTATATCTTCAGTCATGTTGCATCTCCAGTAAATGCATCTTGATTTAAGAATCTTTGAGGAACGCGAGACAGAAAGCCTGATTGCAGAGAAACTGAGGAGAGACGGGTCACTCTGAATGCCATTACTCGCGCATCAGAGCTCATGTATGCGCTCACTCATGTCCAGGACGGCACCGTAAAACATCTGCTGGTGGGAGTTCTCCTGTGACCAACAAAAGACAGATATACGTGACCACTTTCAGATACTCTTGGGATATCTAAGAGATGTTTGATGTACATGAAAGACAAGTTATATTATTTGGTCTGATAATAATAATTGCCAAGAGGCTGATCTTATGAATCTGGAAAACTGATTCAGGTTCACTGTAAAAAAAAAATCGGTTACATTTACGGTAAAATACCGGCAGCTGTGGTTGCCCGAAATTTACCATAATAAGTATGGTAGCAACATTTTAGACTTTACAGACTTTACTTAAATTTACAGTAATAAACCGTATTTAATTATAATGTTAATTTACTGACCTATTGAAGTATTTATATCTGATTTGTACCATAGTAATACACTGACAACCACCAATCACATTGAAGATGAAAGTCACATGATGAATTAAAGATCATCACAAGCAGCACTTTCACAAGAAAGATAATACTAATATAAAGAAGCTGCATGGTGTCATTCACACAAACACTAAACACCATCATGGTAACACACGTGAAATTTTAGAAATGCAATAAGCATTAATTTAACAACATTAAATGTAACATAAAACCCTAATGTACATAACTGATTAGAAAAAAATAAGAAAACTATGAAGAAACATAGTTATTTCAACAAAAATACATCAAATGTGAAGTGTCACGCAGGGAATTGTGGGAATGTCAATTTACATTTTTTCACTGTAAATTATACAATGACTTGTTCTTTTTCACTTCCAAAAACTGTAAATTTAACGGTATTTTACAGTAAAATTACATTAAATGTACCATTAGATCTATCACAGTTGTTTACCGTATATAGTAAGGAAACTTTCTCTTCTTAACTAATTAACAGTTTTTCACTGTAGCATTTTACAGTCTTTTACTGTTAAAATCATGATCATTTTTTACAGTGTTTGATAGAGATCTTGTAAACATGCTTGCATTGGGAGGATTGAGATCCATTAATAACGACAAATCTGAGATATTTGATAAAACCTGGGGATTATTGATGTAAGTGCATTCATAGACCCCTGTTAACGCTAAAGTTATTAGTAATGGAGTGTAATGTGTATTCATAATGTTGTGCGTTAAGTTTTATAAGACAGCAGACAAGAGTCAGGATAATGCGCTTTATCTCTTTTCTTGAATTGTACGCAATCATTGTTGTCACTGTCATTTTTATGAGTCATAAGAGTATATTTTATTTGAATAGGCTGTATAGATTAAGTGACTATAACATTTACTAATTGGTCTCCTTCTTAAGCATTACCTCTCCAGTCAAGCATAATCTGTCTTTATGCATTTGTCCCTCAAATGTTCTGTTGTTTTGTCATAGGTTACTGTATACACTCACCTAAAGGATTATTAGGAACACCATACTAATACTGTGTTTGACCCCCTTTCACCTTCAGAACTGCCTTAATTCTACGTGGCATTGATTCAACAAGGTGCTGAAAGCATTCTTTAGAAATGTTGGCCCATATTGATAGGATAGCATCTTGCAGTTGATGGAGGTTTGTGGGATGCACATCCAGGGCACGAAGCTCCCGTTCCACCACATCCCAAAGATGCTCTATTGGGTTGAGATCTGGTGACTGTGGGGGCCATTTTAGTACAGTGAACTCATTGTCATGTTCAAGAAACCAATTTGAAATGATGGTCAGAAACAATGCTCAGGTAGGCCGTGGCATTTAAACGATGCCCAATTGGCACTAAGGGGCCTAAAGTGTGCCAAGAAAACATCCCCCACACCATTACACCACCACCACCAGCCTGCACAGTGGTAACAAGGCATGATGGATCCATGTTCTCATTCTGTTTACGCCAAATTCTGACTCTACCATCTGAATGTCTCAACAGAAATCGAGACTCATCAGACCAGGCAACATTTTTCCAGTCTTCAACTGTCCAATTTTGGTGAGCTTGTGCAAATTGTAGCCTCTTTTTCCTATTTGTAGTGGAGATGAGTGGTACCCAGTGGGGTCTTCTGCTGTTGTAGCCCATCCGCCTCAAGGTTGTGCGTGTTGTGGCTTCACAAATGCTTTGCTGCATACCTCGGTTGTAACGAGTGGTTATTTCAGTCAAAGTTGCTCTTCTATCAGCTTGAATCAGTCGGCCCATTCTCCTCTGACCTCTAGCATCAACAAGGCATTTTCGCCCACAGGACTGCCGCATACTGGATGTTTTTCCCTTTTCACACCATTCTTTGTAAACCCTAGAAATGGTTGTGCGTGAAAATCCCAGTAACTGAGCAGATTGTGAAATACTCAGACCGGCCCGTCTGGCACCAACAACCATGCCACGCTCAAAATTGCTTAAATCACCTTTCTTTCCCATTCTGACATTCAGTTTGGAGTTCAGGAGATTGTCTTGACCAGGACCACACCCCTAAATGCATTGAAGCAACTGCCATGTGATTGGTTGATTAGATAATTGCATCAATGAGAAATTGAACAGGTGTTCCTAATAATCCTTTAGGTGAGTGTATTTAAAAAATGATAATAATTATCTTTTTTTTTTCATCATTGTTATCGTTGTTCTGTTTGTTGTGTGAAAAAGCAAAAACGCTAAAATAAATGTTTGAAAAAAAGATACGAGGTCTGAATCACAGCATGTGGTCGAACGTCTCGGTCATATTTGACTTTGAGATCTTGAGACTGAACAAGACTAGATTCGGTCAAACATGAGGGAGAGAGAAAGGGATTCCTTTCCATGAATCTAACAAAGAGCTATTGTAGCAGGACATAAAGAGACGAGGAATCTCTCAACAGTGTGTGTGTGTGTGTGTGTGTGTGTGTGTGTGTGTGTGTGTGTGTGTGAGACAGACAGGAGACAGAGACACTGGGAAGAAAGAACTCAAACAATCCTTCATTCTGCCACAGAGAATCTGCCGATACAGAACTATTGTTGTTGGACGGCTCCTCCAGAGGTCACGTCTGTCAGACGCACACCAGTATGGGAATGGGAATGAGTGGGAATGGGATTCATAAGCTTGCGGTTCGATTCTGATCTTGACTCAACCCCTAATAAATCTTTTGGCCTGTTGAACAGTATGCTGGAAACACAGGGAAACCTGTCAGCTTGTATTATTATTATTATTATTAAAGGTTAAATTAACAACTCATTCATATACAGTATGGCTGGGTATTGTTCAGAATCTTTCGATCCGGTGCCATTTTCGAAACCTCAGTTTCGATACCGGTTCCTAACGATACTTTTTTCGATACCAATTTTATGAAATCCATTTTAACAAGATTACATAACACATTACCTCAGAAAATTTTGGTTTTATTTTTTCAGTTTGACTCATGCTCCTTAGCCAGTGCACAAAGGAACAAAAAATGTTTTATAAAGAGCCCATGCTCACCAAAGCTGAATTTTTTGAAATAAAAAATACAGTAAAACTTGTAATATTGTGAAATAGTATTACAATTTACAATCTTATTTGAATATATTTCAAAATGTAATTTATTCCTGTGATGTCAAAGCTGAATTTTCAAAATCATTACTTCAGTGTCACATGATCCTTCAGAAATATGAAAACAGTTTGCTGCTTAATATTTTGGAAACTATGATACATTTTTTCATGATTCTTTGATGAATAAAAATGTCAAAAGAACAGCATTTATTTAAAAACGAAATATTTTGTAACATAACACATGTTTTAATGTCACTTTTGATAACTTTAATGCATCCTTACTGGAAAAAAAAAATTCTGACTAACCAACACATTTCTGAACGGCTGTGTACACTCAGTAGGTTATTACTGCAATATAAACACTGTCAGAGTGATCAACAAGGTATCTCTTCATTTACCAGTCGAAGACGGAGCAACTTTCTGCTCTTATGTTTACTCCGTGCACCGTCAAGTGCTTCATCATATCTGTCGTGGTACCGGTCTTTGCAGCAATTATTTTACCGCAAATACTGCATCGCGCGCTGTTGGCATCGAGCCTGGAGAAATGTACCCACACTTTTGATCGACTTTTCCACATCTTTAAGGTAATATGTGTGTGCTCGCGTCTCATGAATATGTGCGCGGAGAGTTTGTGTGTGTGTGCTCGCGTCTCATTGAGTATGTGCGCGAGTTTTGTGTGTGTGCTCGCGTCTCGTATGCGCCTGGAGAGTTTGTGCGTGCGCGCGTCTCATATGAGTAGCCTATGTGCGCGGAGAGTTCCGCGCTTCTCGTGTGTGTAGAGTTACGCAAACTCTACACATGTATGTGCGTGAGCGACTTTATGTGTGTCGTTGTGCATTTCATATGTATTTGTTTGAGCACTGACGTTGACGAGTTAACTCCTTAGGTATCGAAATCTGGTACCGAACAACATGTCATTTTTCGATACTCTATAGTATCGAGGCAATTCGATCAGTATCTAAAAAGTATCGAAACTCGGTACCCAGCCCTATAATATACATAATATTTTTAATGATATAAAAGTAAAAATTTAATAAACATGTTATATAGTGAATATATTTAGCAAAATGTTTCTTTTTAGATTCTTCTTGCAAGAGTTTTCTTGCTTTAACATGCTGTGTTGTCATCGTTCATAAGCTGTTTTATTAGTGGCTGAAACACTCATCGACTGATTACATGAGACATGATTTATAAGCTCTACTTTATCTTTCATCATCCCTTCTGATGTTCATTTGTGAAGAAATAAAGAGAAACACAGATCGGTCCATGTGCCGCTAAAGCGATCTGTCTTTCTCTTTATTAGGCTACTTCATGAATGAACATCAGAAAAGATGTTGAAAGATAAAGTACAGTTTACTGAAATGAATCTGTCGCCACATTAAAGAACGCCAAAACACATTTTATTGTTTGAATTTTGTAATAAAAAAAGCTAAGCTTTGAAAGCTAAGACTATTTCATATCAAAAGTAATCTGATCTGTCTGTGGTGTGAGAACTGTCAATTATTTTAAAATAACACACACACACACACACACACACACACACACACACACACACACACACACACACACACTCTCTCTCTCTCTGACTTACACACACACACACACACACACACACACACTCTCACTCACACAAACAGACACTCTCACTCACTCACACACACACACACACACACACACACTCTCTCTCACTCACACTCACACACACACACACAGACTCACACTCTTATTACACACACTCTCTCACACACAAACACAGACTCACTCACACACACATACATACACACACACACACACACACACACACTCTCTCTCTCTCTCTCTCTCTCACACACACACTCTCTCTCACTCACTCACTCACTTACACACACTCTCATTTTTACTTTTACAAGCTTGTATGCGTGAGAGTTGGCAGGCTGCATACGTCATAAAGGATGTCTTGTTATTTCAGGACAGTCACCATTATAAAACTGACCGTTATTCCCAGTGAAGCGTTGTTGTGATTTCTCAATGACTTAATGACTCAGTTTACTGAAAGCCTCAATGACCGAAAGCCTCAATGACGTATGTGGCCGTCAAACGTGACCTCCGGAGGACACAGGTCACGGGAAGATCACAGACACTCGCCTAGCAACACCCTAGCAACTGCATACCAACACTAGAACACCTTAGAACCTGCATAGCAACCACCCACAACACTCTGTTGTCATGGCGACCAGTTCAGGACAGGCAACAATTCACTCACATGTCCCTCAGAAAATGTAAACTGTAGTTCAAAAACATTCATATATATTAAAATAACAATATATAAAATAATAATAATAATATATATTATTTAGCAAACACACCCATGTGATAAAGGAGATTTGCATTGCACTATGGCCCAATTACACTGAATGTGCACTATAGGGGAGACCGGGACGGGTGCAACACTTTTTTGCATTTCTCTCAGTTACTCAGAGACTATTTGGACTAGACCAACCAAATTTGTATATATTAAACTTGCATCTGTCTGCTAATTACCCATACCACACTGTAAAAAATGTCTAACCTCCCCAACTCAGAATTTTCTAGTGACTGGTCACATCTAAATTTTTCAATTGGCCCAAGTGAAATTCTGTAAATTAAATTTTATAATTTACAGAATTTCACTTGGGCCAATTGAAAAATGTAGATGTGACCAGTCACTAGAAAATTTTGAGTTGGGGAGGTTAGAAATTTTAAAGATGATTACATACGACATATCATTCACAGTATTTATTTGAATGGAAGAAGCCAGGGGCCGGTTTCACAAAGATAGTAGATAGTCAGACTTCAGATAGACATCAAAATCAGACCGTTGCACAAAGCACTTAAGACTCTGACTGTCTTAAGTAGGACTACACTGCAATGCATTCTGGGTAAAATAAGACACTTTTCAAAACAACATGGCGGATCGAGTAAGCGCATTCAACCGCTCAGTGCAGTTTACCCCAGCGGAGAATATGTGTTTGTTGGAGGAGTATAACAGTTACAAGGACATTTTACATGGGAAATTTAGCGGAGAATGTAGTAACAAGAAGAAATGTTTACATTATGAGCCATTTCCCCTTTTCTTTTGGCTGTTTGTAATGTAACTGATTGTTACTGTTGGTTGCTAAGGTAACATCCCCTGGGGCCGGTTTCACAAAGCTATTTTAGACCGATCTATAGTGTTAGACAAGTCTAAAATTTGCTCAAAAGGGAAAATGGCTCATAATTTAAACATTTCTTCTTGTTACTACATTCTCCGCTAAATTTCCCAAGTAAAACGTCCTTGTAACTGTTATACTCCTACTTAAGTCCTACTTAAGATAGTCAGAGTCTTAAGTGCTTTGTGCAACGGTCTGATTTAGATGTCTATCTGAAGTCTGACTATCTACTATATCTAAGCCATAGTCAAAGTCTATCTTGTGAAACCGGCCCCTGATGTTGCAACTGACCCCGACCCAGGGTGCGGTTGCAACATGTTCAAAATACCTTAAATTCCACTAATTAACTTTAGCTTTTTGTCTCAATGAGCACAGAATTCAGAAAATATTAACTGTTTTACTATAATATTAAAGTATTATTTATTTATACAATAATATTATTGTATTATTTATTGATTTAGTCATATTTATCCAATAACAGTTATTGAGTTTTGTTAGTTTATGTGTAGAAACTCCACAGATTCAGTGTGCAGATGTTACAGACACTATTCAGTCTCTCCATATTTCAGTGTCAGACAGGAAGAACTGAACAATTTGCAATGCAACAAACTTTTATTAATCATGCATTTATTGTACAAAACTGCAACTGTGTTGTACAATTTGCTTTTCTTCACATGCACTTTTCTTTGTGGTTTTCTTTGCAGAGTTTAGTTTTTGTTCTGTTTCTAATGCTTCCTTCACAGGAGTGTCTGTAAGGATGGCAGTGGAGCGTCGTCTCCTGCCTTTTGCACACTTTTTCCTGGCTCCTGGTTTGGGATGTGGGCGGATATCTTCTGGTGAGAAGTCCACTGTACCCGTCCCAGAGGTTGATGGTCTTGAGGGAGACGCACAGAAGGAAGGCGGCCCTGTCGGAGGAGGCACGGCGGCTCGGGGACGCCGTATCGAGAGCGTGGGGTGCCTCTTTAGAAAGCCAGAGAACCAGTCAACACCAGCCATACTGGTCTCACTCCACTTTGGGGGAAAGTTGCAGTTGTAGCGAGAGGCTAGTTGAAAGGCAAACTTGCGAACCTGAAATAAAATGTACAGTAAATATACAGTAAATAGTAAATATCTCTCTCTCTTATACAGGCTACATAATTCTCTTGTTAAAATCTTACCTCTTTGGGATTTAACCCGTAGTATAAGTCAGCTGCCCTATTCAAATACTCTCTGAGACTCCTCTCTTGGTCCTCTGAGAACACTTTCCTGCTGGTCCAGTACCCGGCTCTCGGTAACGTATCCGATCCCTCGCCTGTAAGTTTCTCTCTTTTTTTATTGAATCGGAATAAGGTGGTGTGACAGATGGCGAAGTCCTTGGCCACTGCCCTGACTGTCCTGCCCTCATCCCTGATTACATCTGATGCTCTCTCCAAAATATTGAGGGGAACCCCTCTGTTAGTAACCCTCTTCCTCACTCTTGGCATACTGAAAACAAACAGAATAAAACTAGCCTTCTTACTATCCTTTTATATCCCACAGTGACTGTAAAATCCTGTTGCGTGGTCTGTTTGGATATGTCTGCTTAGCTTGGGGACAGTTGCAACACCTTATCAGCCATGACAGAACATCATGTGCTAGCTAGACACACTGACCTTCACACATGCTAACCATGTCACTGAGAAGTCAACAAAACAACAATTCAAACTAAGCAAGTTTTGATTCACTCATGCAAAAGGTCAGGACAGTGTGACAAAAAAACAGCTCATGAAAAAAAATGTACTTTCATACCTCCAAAACAAGCTTTGTTCAATAAATGCAGCAGCAGATGTTGAATGTGTCTCCTGTCTTCTTGGTGGGGGATGGGGGGGGGGGGGGTCTAACTGTGCATGTGTGGGTGTCATCATCACTCCAGCTTTCTGATTGGAGGAATAAGATTTGTTGCTACTGTCCCCAGTCTCCCTACTTCAAAAGTTAAATGTATATTTTTACAAAACATTACTTGCAGAAAATATGATATTAATAAAATGTAAGGACACTTAATTTTTTAAACAAAAATGTACAATTATTAGGAAAAAAAAGTGGCATGCAGCTCTACTGCTAAACATAACCGTCACTGACGCGTAGCAGATCATACAAATTCATATGAATTTGCCACCAATTCACTTAATAAGTTATAAATATATTTAAATACATGACATACAATATATTACATTAAAGTATATTATCGAAAAACCCTCTTATCAAGAACATGTAAAGGTTCTCCATTAACATCAAGTTGTTTATTTAAAAAAGAAAAGAAAACACACACACACACACACACACACACACACACACAACTAGAGATTACTAGTCAGAACCACCTATAGGTTGCCAAATTTCATCTTTTCCTATGTATTATTTATAGGGCTGCCATATTAGGCCTTATTCACAGCAGCGCCATCTTTGATTTTTAACGGGAAGGAAAGCGAGGCTGTGAGGGATAGACATGCATCTCTTCAGTGGGTTGTTCTGTTATTCAAGGTGTTTTTGGATTATTCTGCTCACAAAACACTGCAAAATATCTTTGGTTCGGTTACTCCCACATAGATGTGCTTCATTGGCCGTCCGCCATATTGGAATACCGCCACTATTGTTCAAGTTAACTCGTATAGATCGTATTTACGAGTTGAACGCACATGAACGCCACCACAATGTCGTAAATACGAGCTCTGGATTTTCTTTAAGCCCCGATCTTAACGAGTTGTGTGTGTGTCAGTGAGAAACATGGCAGAATAGCTTAGCACAATACTTATTAGCAGTGATATTGTCAGGCTTTTCTATTTACAGCGAAGTAAGCCAATTGCCTGGACATTATAATATAACAATATAATATGCAACGATAAAATTTGCAGTGGCTTCATAAATTAATTAAAAACATAAAAAAGCAAAGTACCTGATGCACATTTATTTGTTCTTTATTTTCTAGAATAGTTTAAGAACCTTGATGTAGTTTTTGTGTAATTAAGACAGAATGTACACCGCCATCTTACTCCGACGAAAGTTAATTAAAAGCATCATGCCGTAATAAACACGACTTCCCAGAGGACTTGACCAATAGTTAGACTCATGTCATGTATTAATATCATCTATATCTGAAATAGACTTTAGCAGATAATTTTTATAAGACAAGAATACAACAAGACGAAGGCATCAGCTAACATAACATTACAAAGTTATCATAGTAAAAGTAAAAACATTATCATAGTAAAAACTTATGTTGAGTTAATAAACACACAAACCAAATCAAGCTTATCTCGTTTGTTTGGGAATTTAAATCTCAGTGGTTTCACAAACAGAAGTTGCGCAATGTTGTGACAGGAATCAATGTTTTTTACTGAGCGACCGTTCCAAGATGGCGGGCGCTCAAGTGTCTGTTGCATCCATAGACTGTGAAAAAAATAGGTTGCATCTCTGCGTAGACATATCTATGGATGAACTCCCATTCGAGAATAATTAGAAAAAGAAAACCAGCAGATTCAATTATGTCACAGACAGCTTATTTAACTGAAAATAAAATCGTTTTATTAGCATTTAGTATTAAGAAGCCTTCGCTCCAGATCTACCAAGAAACAAAAAGCAAGAACATATATGGCACAAACAACCCCACTGAATATTTCTAAAGGGCCCAATAATAATAACACACACGAACACACAGAAGATCAACATCCGTCCACATTCAGCATCTCTCCGTGCGGGATTCTGCCCTCTAGCGGCCAGCAGCAGCACTGCACACTCAATAACCATCAATAACAACAATATATGACACTATTTCACCTCATACAAGAGAGAACGGACACACACAGAGCTGGAGACTCATGCTGCAAAAACTGAAGGGTTTACACAGAAAACATCACACTGGAAATAATGCATTTCAGATCCGCTCAGTGGAGACACTGCTCTGTGATCAATCACATTTACAGTACATGTGTGTTGACAGCAGCTACTGTACATTCACCGAATCCATATTCTTCCAGTTATATATCTAATACATCTGATATTGCACATGGAC
>NC_137137.1:2180000-2182500 GCF_949319135.1 Squalius cephalus
GACCCTACATATACCAAGTAGTTTGCAAAATGTATGAAAAATAAAACAATAAAATAATAGAATAAATAAATAAATAATAAATAAATCAAATCTTGACCAGAAAAATGAAGACATGATTGTGAAAGTGCTGAAAAGGAGGAATTGCATCTTTTTAAACTCTTCTCAAAGGGAAAATTGAACAGAAAAGGAGTTTCGACGCTGCAACGGTAGAAACTAACACTGCTGATCAGCCACAAGACACAACCCTCGCATCGGATCTGAGGCGTATTTAAAGTGCACTTCCTCCTGAATCAGCAGTCGAGCATCCCGGCGCCGGCGGGACGGCCACAGGTGTGCATTAGCAGTGCGTTTCTCTCTCCTGCTCCGTTTGTTTCTGTAGCTCGAGAGAGAGAGATAGACTACGACTGCACATATTTATAGCACTCGATCGAGTGAACAGACGAGGTAAAAACTGTCTGTCATTCTACCAGAACACTCGACTCGTCTGTCTGGATAACACTGGCATCATACACACACAGTACACACACGACACACTCCTCTTCACCTCTCTCTCTCTCTCTCTCTCTCTCCATCCATCATCCAGCTTTATTTACGAATAGCTTTTCAACCTGACAGAATGCAACTCCCACTGACAAGACAGACACTGGCTGAATTCAGAACAGCATTCTAGGAGACTACTACTATTTCACCAACATGTTTATATAGCAGAAAGAGTAAGAGTAATACTTTTCAATAAAATCTCATACAGCATGCTTTTTTTTTTGTGCTGCAATAATTCACACACAATCTTCCAAGAAAATCATACCAGAATCAATACTTATCAATGCAAAAGTAATACAAATAAAATAAAATGCAAAATAATAAAAATCATCGCTGTAAAGGAATTGTTTGCTATACCACTCATTTCATTTTATAAAATAATAAAAATAAAATAAAAACAAATTTTAAACAAAAGATTTTAATGTTAAACAATGCAAAAATAATACAAATAATAATAAGAATAGTTATATATAATAAAAAGCATTGCAAAGCAATTACTTGCTATATCAATTTATTCATTTGACTTATTTGTTGCTGTTAAAAATAAAAATAAATAATATAATGTAATATAATAGTTTTCAGTTAAAGTTTCCAGCATGCACTCTATACTGCAAAGTGCACACTATTTAGAAATAATCTTAATAAACAGCATGCAGTGTGCATCAATAAAGCTTTCAGAGAGTAGTACACTGCAGTAACACACACCAGTAGTGGACTCACACAACCTCACTGTGGCTGCGTCTGAATGGAGAACTAGCGGACTACGAGCCACATAGTAAGCACTGAATACTGATTACTATTTTTTTAAAACAGTGCATGAAAAACGATGCAGTATACAGCAATGCACGGATAAATAAAGTATAAAAAACACTGCAATATTGCATAAAATAAAAAACTAAAATATATAAAAATAAGAAAAGTCCATTTTGATTTCATGGTGGCATTAATGTAAACAAAACTATAAAAATGTTAATTTAGCATTTTTTTAAACCAATTTAGTGCAAAAATGTCTTAACTTTAGCAATCCAATCACATATCTTGTCACACTGCAAATGGAGGGTCAAGTTGAGAGCAATGCATTGTGGGATACAGTCTTCAACAGCACGCGTTCAAGTCCTCTGGGAAGTCGTGTTTACGACGGCAGATTCGTTTAATTCACTTTCGTCGGGGTAAGATGGCGGTGTACAATTTCTTAATTAATTACACAAAAATACATCAAGGTTCTTAAACTATAGTTCTAGAAAATAAAGAACAAATAAATGTGCATCAGGTACTTTTATGTTTTTAATTAATTTATGAAGTCACTGCAAATTTTATCGTTGCATATTATATTGTTATATTATAATGTCCAGACAATTGGCTTACTTCGCTGTAAATAGAAAAGCCTGACAATATCACTGCTAATAAGTATTGTGGTAGGCTATTCTGCCATGTTTCTCACTGACACACACACAACTCGTTAAGATCGGGGCTTAAAGAAAATCCAGAGCTCGTATTTACGACATTGCGGTGGCGTTCATGTGCGTTCAACTCGTAAATACGATCTTTTTCCGAGAAGACTTGAAAGCACCATAATGCAAAAAACAAAAAAAAGCGTTCTGTACATGTGTGAAACCGACTCAGATATTCAGGGCTTGCTTGAAGCCGGTCGGTTAACTAGTTGATCAGGCTGATCTCGAGATACTGTACGGTGCACTGCTGAAATGGAGCAGTTTCATTTGGGTTTGGGTGAGGCGTTCTGGAAGACACAGCTGCATTAAACAAGACTGAGGTCACGAATGCAGTCTGGGCTGGATCCAGCACTCAGTGTCAGACGACACACACTCCATTAGCGGAGCGAACGCAAGGTCACACACACACAAAACCAGTCCAATCAGCTAATGAAGAGGAGGAAGACAGGAGGAGGAGGAGAGGAGGATCAATCTGAGTGGATGAAGGGACAGGGACACAGACTTAAAGA
>NC_137137.1:2187500-2212500 GCF_949319135.1 Squalius cephalus
ACTCACAGACACACACACACACACACACACACACACACAGACAGACACACACACACACGCACACACACACACACACACACACACGTGACACACACACTCACAGAGACACACACACACATACGCACACACACACACACACACACACACACACACACACACACACACACACACACACACACACTCACAGACACACACACACACACACACACACACACACACACACACACACACACACAGACAGACAGACATACACACGCGCACACACACACACGTGACACACACACTCACAGAGACACACACACACATACGCACACACACACACACACACACACACACACACACACACGCACACACACACACACACGCACACACACACACACAGCTGCTAAAGCAGCTAATCAATAACCTCATGAGCTACTGCTGGTCTCTTCACCCTGAAGCGTCATAAATCAAGCTAAAGGCCTTTCCAAGCGCTCAAACACACTCTCGTCTGCGCGTGAAACAGAAACAGCGAACGCCAGGAAATTACCAGACGGCACATCTGAGACCTGCCAGTGAAACACACTGATTTACACGAGCACAAACCAGCCATCGCTCTGTGTGTGTGTGTGTGTGTTTCAGGAATAACCACTTTCGTTTTCACACACGCCACTCTAATGCCACTATTGAAATATCAGTCACAACACACACACCTCAATAAAACACACACACACACACACTCAGCATTCAACACGGGTAGAAATACTACAGTAAAACACCAACAACATCTATATTTGGTTAAAAAGGTTATTCACCCTAAAATGTCTTTATAAACCCCTCAGACTCTCCACGGAGCATTAATGCAGACGCTTTGAAGAATGTTCACGCTGCTCTTTTTAATACAGTGTAAGTGAATTAGGAGGTTGAGGTCCAAAAATAGCAGAGAAACACCATAACAGTGTGACATGTGCACTATGATAGTTATCATAGTGCATGAGCCATAAGGACTACATTTATGATTTTTTTGCAATATTTTTATATTTGTACTTTCTGGAGCGTAATAGACCTGCATTGGTTTCCATTATATGGCAAAGAGGATATTCTGAATATTCTTCTAATTCATCTACATAAACTACTGTTTAAAGGTTTGGGGTCAGTACAATTTTTTAATGTTTCCGTAAGTCTCTTCTGCTCATCAAGGCTGCTTGATTTGATCAGAAATACAGTAAAAATTGTGAAATATTATTATATTATTTCTATGTGAATATATGTTCAAATGTCATTTATTCCTGTGATCAAAGCTGAATTTTCAGCATCATTACTCCAGTCTTCAGTGTCACATGATCCTTCAGAAATCACTCTAATATGATATTAAATTATATTAAAAACAGTTTGTATGTTTGTGGAAAGCGTGATACATTTATTCTTTGATGAATAGGAAGTTCAGAACAACAGTATTTATTTTAAATTGTATATTTGTAACATTATAAATATCTTTACTGTCACTTTTGATCAATTTAATGTGTCCTTAATGAATAAAAGAAATCATTTATTTAAATAACTGACCCCAAACTTTTCAGTTCACAGAAGAAATGAAGTGATACAGACTCTAAAGTGACTAAATAATCACAGAATCTTCATTTTTCTTAGTTAAGTCGCTGTTTTAACGAGATGTGGAGATTCCCGCCGGAGGAATGTGTGTTTCAGGATTCTGGCGTTACATTAAAGGCCGATGACAGATGGATCATTCCTTTCATGTTTCTTGATGAAGCAAATGGTGACATTACAGCTCTATAAATTCCTGCTGTTTGATCAGCTCGAGGGCCGGCGTGAGCAACTCTCAGGTGGAGCTCGGACACACACACACACACACACGAGCAGAGGAGAGACGGGGGACTGAGTCTGAGGGAGAGACAGACAGGAGAGCGAGTGATTGAGAATGAAGGGAGAGACGCTGATGAACGGAGGAGAACAGAAACACGGTGCCGAGAGGAGACGAGCTCTCACTGCACTTAATTGCAGCCTCCCGGCAGGACACACACACACTCACGGAGACACACACATGCACTCACAGAGAGACACACACACACACGCACACACACACATACACACGTGACACACATACAGTACACTCACAGAGACACACACTCACAGAGAGACACACACACGCACACACACATTTACACGTGACACACATACACTCACAGAGACACACACTCACAGAGAGACATACACACATAATCACAGAGACACACACACACACACACACACACTTATATATGAGGTTTACGGGGAGTCTTCATATACGTAATGGTGTACAAACTGTATATTCTGTCCCCTTACACTAACCTGACCCCTAAACCTACCCATCACACTCACACACACACACACACACACACACACTCTCCCTACCCCTAAACCTACCCATCACACACACACACACACACACACACACACACACACACACACACACACACACACACACACACACATACACACTCTCCCTACCCCTAAACCTACCCATCTCACTCACACACACAGGACATGTCCTCATAAACCATGTTTACATTGTAATACCATGACATTATACACATTTGTGTCCTCATAAACCATATATACAAAAACAGACACACTCACAGAGACACACACACAAACACACACACACACACGTACGTATGCACACACACACACACCCACAGAGACACACACACTCACTCACACACACACACTCAGAGAGACAAATACATACTCACAGAGACTCACACACACACACTACAGAGACACACACACTCATAGAGACACACTCACTCTCACACACACACACACGCACACACACACACACACACACGCACACACACACACACAGAGACACACACACACTCAGAGACAATACTCACAGAGAGACTCACACACACACACACACACACACTAGAGACACACTCACTCCCACACACACACACACACACACACACACACACACACACACACACTACAGAGACACACTCACTCCTACACACTCCGAGAGAGACACACACACACACACTCACATACAGTCAGAGAGACACATAGTCACAGACACACACACACACACACACACGCACACACACTCACAGAGCACACACACACACACACACACACACACACACACACACGTCCAGCAATAGCCGTACAAAGGCTTGAGTGCTGAGGAGAACACAATAGCCGTGATGTGACGGTCCTCCATTAGACAGAAGCGCTGCGGGCGACGCACGTCTGACCCGTAATGGCTGCATGAAATATCGCAACAATATCTGCTTATTTCTGAGCCTCCTGAGAGCATTTCATATACAGAGGTGCAAAGTTCTGAGAGCACACTGAAAACGTCCCAAAAATAAATCTATTTTGGACTCAATATGTATTTATCAGTATAGTGCAAACAATACTCAATATTTACAGTACTTATATCTGAATATTTATGTATTTGCTCTGCAGTTTCAACTAAACTGTTAGTATCAAGTAGATAAAAGTGTTTAACGCTACAAAAACTAAAAAAAGCAAAATTCGCTAAAATATTAAAGACATGTTTTTATTAAAATACCGAAGACATTTTTTTCACTAAACGAACACATGTAAGAATAATATTAAAATAAACATGAACCTTTATAATAATACAGTTAAAAATAGCTATATTTACCTTAATATATTAAAAAAATGAATATGAGAAATAATACGCAGGAAGTATGAATGATGAAGCAAAGTAATCATTGAATAATTTTGCATGAGCACGGTAGTGAGCTGATCACACTAGTGTCATATTAAAATATAATATTTAAGTGTTTTTACATATTTTCAAAATGTGGTTACATTGTACTTACTCAAATAAGCACTGACTTACTATAGATATGCACATAATTTATGCATTATTTACTGTTATGACTACATGTATTTACTATAGATTATGCATATAATTATGCATAATTCACTGTTATACTATAGTAAGCACATGTAACAACGTCACCTTAAAATACAGTTACCCAAAATGTATATTCCAGTGCATCAAAACATGATTTGAGGATATTATATTTAGGGGCGGGGCTTAATCGTCAGGTGATGTATTCATATATTCATACGCTGTGTTATCTTACCTTGTATTCTGATTACCACTGTTGGTATTACTATAATTGTAACCTGCGGTAATACATGGTGTGTGTATTTAAGATATGTTTGTGTTTTTTCATATGTGTATATATATATAAATCTGTAATTGAGAGTTATGATAACGTTAACAATTAAGGAAGCAGCTTCCTTTGTTTTCCTTTTTAACTGCAACAGACCGTCTGACTTCTTCCCACTCCGTTTCGAGCAATTGATTGATTGATGTTGTTAAAGTATGTGAATTTAGCTTGTTGTATAGATCGAATCAAATGCTTCTTTATTGCCTTTGTCATATGTCACTATATTGCTCGCAAATAAAATAAAATTTCAATTTCAATTTTAAATTTCAGGATATGATTTTCTGTGGTAATAATGTTTTAGATTCTATGTTTAGTTGAACTCAAACCCTGAATGTTCCCTTAAAATCAGATCCCACATGTGAACATGTTCTCCTGTCAATGGCGTAATCTCAACACATGTGACTGTGGAAAACTGCTCTGGAATGCTGTGTGTGTGTGTGTGTGTGTGTGTGTGTGTGTGTGTGTGTGTGTGTGTGTGTGTGTGTGTGTGTGTGTGTGTGTGTGTGTGTGTGTGTGTAAAACGTGTGAAATGTTTCCAGGTCACTGCTGGGTTTGTATGACAGTAGACCAGAGCCGCTCTACAATACAATACACTCATCAGCTGAAAGCTGAAACACACTCGAAAACAACACACACACACACACCGTACAGGAGTAAACCGTCTGTTCTGTTAGTCCACTCACCCGAGATCCAAACACACCCTGAACTTCTAGAAACACGACAAACAAAAGAGCTTTTCAATCTTACTACTGATTTTTACATAGTTTTAACTGATCGAAATCACTTATTGAACATTTACGGTTCAAACTGAGCACCAGAATGGGGAAAAAAGATGATTTAAAGGAACAGTTCACTTAAAAATGAAAATTCTGTCATCATTTACTCACCCTCAAGTTGTTTCAATGAGTTTCTTTCTTCTGCTGAACACAAAGGAAGATGTTTTGAAGAAAGTCGGTAACCAGACAGTTGTTGGACCCCATTGACTTCCATAGTAGGAAAAAAAATTCTATTGAAGTCAATGGGGTCCAACAACTGTCTGGTCACCGACATTCTTCAAAATATCTTCATTTGTGTTCAGCAGAAGAAAGAAATTCATACAGGGTTGAAACAACTTGAGGGTGAATAAATGATGACAGAATTTTCATTTTTAAGTGAAATATTCCTTTAAGTGACTTTGAACGTGACATGGTTGTTGATTATTTCAGAAACTGCTGATCTACTGGGATTTTCACGCAAGACCATCTCTTGCCAAAACTAGGGGTCTAACGATACCCTCACAATTCAATACATATCACGATACCGAAACTCACGATGCGATATTATTTCAATAATTCTAGGCTTGGACTTGGTGCTGGAAACCCAATGCACAGGACAATAGAGACACCAGCATAAAAATATTCATGATTCAGAAGCTAAAAATACAGAATTATTTTAGACGAACTTGCTTGCACTCGGCCACAGACTAGATATATTTAAAATAATGTATGCCACTTTTTACTGGTAACATCAGACATTTGGCATTATCAGGAGCCATTAATATTCACCCATTGGGCAATTCCGCGCAAAACTGTCACATCCATAACACCAACACAATGCAATGGTATTTAGTTGGCGTTATGGATGTGACATTTTTGCGTGGAATTGCCCCATTGCATTATTATACATAATATTCAACATTATATATATATAGTAGTTTAATGATAATATGGACCAGAATCTCTGAGGAATGTTTTAAGCACCTTGTTAAATCTGTGCCATGAAGAATTAAGGCAGTTCTGAAGGCAAAAGAGGGTCCGACCCGGTACTAGCAAGGTGTACCTAATAAAGTGGCCGGGGAGTTCATAATGATTATAATTCAATTTTAAAATGAACATAGGCTATATAATATATATATATATATATACACTGAACAAAATTATAAACGCAACAATTTTGTTTTTGCCCCCATTTTTCATGCACATTGTAGAGTGGTCTTTCTGTGCAATAATCATGCTGTCTAATCAGCATCTTGATATGCCACACCTGTGAGGTGGATGGATTATCTCGGCAAAGGAGAAGTGCTCACTAACACAGATTTAGACAGATTTGTGAACAATATTTGAGAGAAATAGGCCTTTTGTGTACATAGAAAAAGTCTATGATCTTTGAGTTCAGCTCATGAAAAATGGGGGCAAAAACAAAAGTGTTGCGTTTATAATTTTGTTCAGTGTATATAAATATATATATATATATATATATTTATATATATATATAAAATGTTTTATATAATGTTTTTAATTGGGCCCAACACTCCAGCACCAGCCTGTCATTTTCTCTCCAGTAAATAAACGTGGCATTTCCATCTGAAGGCTGGTTTGTGTAATAACAGACGAGTGGAGCCGAGCACACGAGCGTATAAAGAGAAAAATATCACAGACATTAAAACCTGTCATTTCGTTTCAGACGAACAGTTTCCAGATGGTAGTTCACCAATTACCCAGAGAACACCACACCGGATCCGCCAGCGTTCACAGAGACAGGTAGAGGGAGAGACCGTCAGAACGACCAAACCTACTTTATAATTGCACTGAATCTATTCTAAGACCATCATTACAATTATGCTCTTATGCAGCACTGCAAAAACATATTATGGGCTTGAGTTGCTTAGTGGCATGAGCATGTGATAAAAGACACAGATGCTGTGCAATTAATACTTTTATTCATATTATTAATTTATAAATATTATTAATAATAATTATAAAGAATAAAGAAAAAACAATTGCTCTGCAAAGTTCATTTTATAACTGAATTCATCATCATTATTAATGCCTTAAGAAATTAATTAACTTAAGTATAACACTTTCATACCCTTTGACAAAGTTTCATTATCTTAAAAGTCATGGACTTGTATTATCTCCGTCTTTCTTTGATAAGTGAGCATCAGGGTTTGTTTGGAGGACATCAGCTGTGTGTCCTTGTGTACATCTGACCTTTACTTTAAACCAGCATATTTAATCTCCTCTAATGCACAAATATAACGTTCATCTGAGTTTGGCTAATCTGTAGTGTGCATATATGCATAAAATTTACGACTTTTGCCTCAATAAACTCTTAATTACTGCTTATAAGTAGTTAGTAAGGTAGTTGTTTAATTTAGGTATTGGGTAGGATGTAGAATATAATTATGCACAATACAAGGCATTAATATGTGCTTTATAAGTACAATAAACAGTCAATATCCTAGTAATATACATGCTAATAAGCAAATACTTAGTGAGAATTGATATATATATATATACACACACACACACACATATTATATATATATGTGTATATATACTTAATGAAATTTAAAACTTAATAATGTAATGATTTATCCGTTAAATAACATCATTTGATGGGTCAACAACAGCATTCGCAGGTAAAGTAACTTTTTTGTGTGTTTATTGTTTTTGTATTAGGTAATATAGGCTAATAAACCGCTGTAACTAGTTACCAAAAGATCTAGTACATGTAAACTGCTAAAAAAACAAAACAAAAACAAAAAAACAGTAGTTTTCTGAATATATTCATTCACACATATTCCCTGTAGAAACCAACACAAATTCAATCTTCAGTATTTTATCTCCTTTTCTAAAGCTTCTTTCGCAAGTTCAGACGAAAACAGTTCAGAAATCAGCACACTTCATCTTAAATGTGTCCGTGAGTTCAGTTCTGGATGAACAGTTTTATTAATCTGTAGTTTTTGATGAAATGATGTGAAACTGACCTGCCAGGATGGCTTTTCCAGGATGAGTGAGTTTGGCTTTGCTCGCAGCTCCGCGTTCACGCGTCATCTTCAGTCAAGACTCTCACGAACGCGCGCAGCACTGTTGCTTCCGAGAGCAGCTCGCGATCATAGACTGATGACATGAGACTGCTCTCAGCCAATCAGCAGTCAGATCTCACACAGGGGCGGGGCTCGCAGCGCTCTCTCTCTCTCTCGCTCTCGCTCTCTGCCACGCCCTCGAGAAGAGAAACTCGATTAAGGATCCGAACCGAATCTCAACCCTAAAACTCCAGCACATCATCATCTGATTCTGACTGAGAGAAAATAGCTTTAGATTGTAGTTTGAAATAAGCATAGGGTCCAAGCATCCAAACCTGCAGACATAAATATATAAATAAAATAAATATTCAATTAGCCTATGGAAAAAACATGTGGGGGAAAATATAAAAATAAAGGAAAAACATTTATACAATACATATATATATATATATATATATATATATATATATATATGTGTGTGTGTGTGTGTGTGTGTGTGTGTGTGTGTGTTCACACTGTAGGTTACTATAAACTATGACTTTTGCCTCAAACTCCTAATTACTGCTTATTTATAGTAAGTAAGGTAATTGTTAAGTTTAGGAATAGGGTGGATTATGATTAAGAATATGATTATGCACAATAAGGCATTATAAGTACTTAGTTATAAGTAGTATGTGCTTTATAAGTAATAATAAACAGCCAATATCCAAGTTATAAGCATGCTATTAAGCAACTAGTTAATAGTGAGAATTGGACCCTACACTAAATATATATATATTTATATTTATTTATTTTCCTATTATTTATTTTCAATTTCTGTAGGTTTGGACCTTCATACAGCAGACCTGCAAAACACTGATCACTAAATAAAGTGCAACGATCTGTTCTGCGTCTCAAGCCAGACTGTTAAACTGAGTGTGAATGATATAAAGGAGCTACTGTTACATTATGCAATAAAATCCAATAAAAGTAAAAACCTACAATGGATTTGTATGTACCATGGTAATACCATGTTTTTGGACATTTATGGTGCTAGTCGTAGTTTTGGGGAATTTTAGTTTCTATGAAGTATCATGTAAATACATGAAAATACATACATAAAGATACACTAACAGTATCATGGTAAATTAAAGTATGAATCATCACTGTACTAGGGAATATAAAATTATTTTCTGCAACATAAACATTGAATCATATCTCTGCCACTATCGTGACACTGAAAGCAAAACTAATCCCAGCTGTGGTTTTCTTCCTGGTACGTTAAACATTGAGAAAGAACCAACATGAATGTGCAATTACCACAGGAAAAACACACAAACCCACATTCAACCGGAACAACACAGTGAACTCCAGTGACCCGAGAGACTGACACAGACAGCAACGGCACATGAAATGTAAACTTTATTCTTGACTCTTCAATCTGAGTCACTACACATCGCTGAGCAACCCAAACATCCTCACTTTTTTTTTTTTGCATATTGTTTTCCTAAAAAAATTAATGTCTCTTTTTACTACAACATTACACAACAGACAGTGCATATGGCTCGCAGTAACACTGATGATCATGCACAACTACACTGACCTAGTAAACATGTCGCGGTCGAGACGGTGTGGGCAGCGTTAAACACACAGACGTTCGGTTGTGATTTTCACATTGTACAACTGAAATTTAGTACCACTTAAAATGTAAACAAAGTTAATACTGGAGAATTAAAAGGATGAGAACAGAAAAAAGAACCAAAGAATTGAGTCTGTCACTAAAAACATGGTACCGTTCACCCTCACTAGTGTTCACTCGAACCGGTTGGTTTTAGAGTAGTGTCGTTTCTGTTTAGCATCTCTCCTCTCGTCATCAGTGCCATATAGTTGATCAAATTCAAAGGAAAACATAAGTTAACGAGCAGCTTGTTTGTCATGAACAACACGCGTGTTTAAGGAGCGTTTCGTGCGGCGTGTTTGTGTGATTGCTGGGATACAGTTTTCATGCTTCCTGAAAGCAGCAGTCGAGCTTCGGTGTCACAGGCACACGTTTCCCAGAATTCCTAGCGGGAGGAAAGCATGGGACTTAAGGCTGGAGGTTGAAGCCGTACACAGGAGGAGCGAATCCGTAGCTCGGGAAACCCGGCTGGGGTGTGACTGCGGTCTGACTGCCGTTCAACATCAGCTGTTGCCCTGCACACACACACACACACACACACACACACATTTACATTAATGAATGGAAGGCTTTAAGTTGATCTGTGATTGATACTACAACACAGGCACTCAGTATCAGGGCAGGTTCTCACGCCGGTTTCTGCTGAATTACAATCATTTATCAGAGAGCAGGTTAGGCTGACCTGTAGGGGAGAAAACATGCTTTCTTTAAAAGAGAATGGAACAATGCAGGGTTTCAAAAGCTGGAATCTACTGCTAGAAATGAATTAAACATTTGTCCTGGCTCACAGGTTGGAGTGGTTTCTCAATGATACTGTAATGCACTGGAAGAGTCATTTCAACAGGCTTTCTTGCCACTAACCAATCAGATGAAAGCATGAGGACATACTTCTGCAACACTCTGTATCCTAGTTTATTAAAATTCAATAAAAATATTAATATTATAAGAAGAAGAAGAAGAAGAAAAAGAAATAAAGAACTGCCTAAATAAATAAATGTTCGATGCATAAATAAATTCACAAATAAATAAATCAATAAATAAATGCATTAATAAACAAATAAATAAATGCATAAACAAATAAAGTCTGCTTAATGCATCAATAAATAAAGGCTTAATGCATAAATAAATAAATAAATAAATGCATAAACAAAAGGACAAATAAATAAATAAATACATCAATAAATAAATGCATAAATGAATGGACAAATAAATAAATGCATAAATAAATAAATGTTTAATGCATAAATAAATGCATAAACACATTTTATAAATATAATTTAGTATTCAAATATAATTTAAATGTCAATTAAATATAATTGACATATATAATGGTGAATCTACATGGTGTAGATTAGTTAAATATTTAAATAACCAGAAACATTATAAGCTGACTTTGATGCAACAGTTAGAAGTTATCAGAATATTACCTATAACGGATATAATTCATAGCAATAAATTCACATGTATGATATCTGTGAAATATGAAATCATAATTTTTTTTGAAACAGAGTCAAAAAAGTTTCTGAGCATCAGGTGTTTCCTGTTATGGATTATTTTTTGACTCATCAAAGCAAGATCAAATGAGTGTGTTGATCCAGCATTGGACAGGCTTGATCATGAGCGTACCGTAGACTATGGAGGAGGATTCGGGAGACTCGTTTTCAGACGCTCTCTTGTTCTCGTCCTCCTGCAGTTTATCCACCTGTAAGAGATGCAGAAGACGTCAACATCACTGTCAAAGTGTCACCCTGCGTCCTTTCATCCAAACGCCCTGTCCACACACTCATCCACACATAAACCTGAGCTTACCAATCATCATCATCATCATCATCATCATCACTACATGCAAATGACCAATAATGTCACACATGACATGCAAAAAAATGCTGCATGACAAAATACACTCACATTCACTTAACAGTTGTTTAATGCCTTAATGCATGGTTTTCTGTAAAGCTGCTTTGAGACAGTGAAGCATTAGAGAAACACGATGACTTGTATTCATCATTAGAATATGTGAAATAATAACATAACAGCACAGTGAAAGTAATGAACTCAAACTCTGTTTGTTTGTTGATGTTCCTCTGCTTAGTGTTTGTTCTAAACCTCTAACACTTATATTTAATTTCTGTTTTGAATTCAGCTTGAACCCCTGAACAAACAGACTCTCTCAGACTCTCTCAGATTCTCTCAGACTCTCTCAGACTCTCTCAGATTCTCTCAGACTCTCCCAGACTCTCTCAGATTCTCTCAGACTCTCTCAGATTATCTTAGACTCTCTCAGATTCTCCCAGACTCTCTCAGATTCTCTCAGACTCTCTCAGATTATCTTAGACTCTCTCAGATTCTCTCAGACTCTCTCAGATTCTCTCAGACTCTCTCAGATTCTCCCAGACTCTCTCAGATTCTCTCAGACTCTCTCAGATTATCTTAGACTCTCTCAGATTCTCTCAGACTCTCTCAGATTCTCTCATACTTGCTCAGATTCTCTCAGATTCTCTCACTCTCTCAGACTCTCTCACTCTCTCAGATTCTCTCAGACTCTCTCAGATTCTCCCAGACTCTCTCAGATTCTCTCAGATTCTCTCAGACTCTCTCAAGACTCTCTCAGATTCTCTCAGACTCTCCCAGATTCTCTTAGACTCTCTCAGATTCTCTCAGATCCTCTAATGCCTGGCTCACACTACAGGAGTTTTAAAATCCAAACCGATTTTGAAATCTGGTTGCAGCACACACTTAAGGAGAATCTTTGCAGAGTTTCTTCCCTCAAATCTTAAACATGCTCACACTACAAGGTTTGAAAATCGCGGTGCACCACACACTACAAAATGTTATTAAGATTATCGTGCCAGAGGAAGCGCCTCACGTGATCTCACGCAGCAGATCTGAAGTGGAAAAGCATGGAAACATATGGGATATGCATTGCCATGAGACACACACGCACGCACACACATACACACACACAGAGACTTTGAACCTACCGGTACCGTCTTTGAGTTAAGAGCTTAGATCGGGCCCAAAAAATCAAGCCCGACCCTACCCGAGCCCATGCACATTGTGTCCGGGCCCGGCCCGACACAACACATTAACATAACTGTAATTATGAGCCCGAGCCGTATTTAAACCCGACCATTTTTTTAATACGTGGGCCGTTATAACCAGGGGCGGTGCCAGATTTTTTTTTAACGCAGGTGCTGAGGGGGTGCTAGATATATAGCAAATAAATACTATTACAAAAATTGGCCACTTAATATTTAATATTCAATCATTTTAATTGTCACAATTAAAGTATTCATTTTATTAAATTGACAAAGCACAACATTCAGCATTCAATTAAATATTGATTAAAGATTTATTATTATTAGGCTAATAATGTTAACATAATATACTATCGTTATTTCGACATAATATGTGTGCGTGCAACAAGCTAGATGTGCATTTTTAAATACGGTGACGCGTGCATTGATTTTGAAATCCATTTCGTTTTAACGCGCTTTTTAGTTTCGGTTTCATTACTGAACATGTAACGTTACTCGCCTTTGTGCCTGCTGACCACAGCGTAATACTTATTTATTTAGCAATAAATAAATGGAGATAAAAACGCGTATCGAGTTGAGTCATTCAAAATTATCTCAAGGGAAATTCCTTCAGCACAGCCCTGCTGTCTTTTTGACAGCACTGACGTAATCACAGACTTGCTCATCCCGATTTAAAATCTTAAATATCAAACATGTTTGATATGATCGGGGCGAGCCCGATTTGTGCGAGAGCAGATCGGGAGATGCAAGATTCGATCTGTGAACGCCTCACATTACCAGATAATCTGCGCCGAACATCGGAACCGATCGAGGTCCTCGACAAGATTTTTTCTCAGATTCTCGGGAGGGGGAAATCGGGCATAAATCGGCCTAAAACTCCTGTAGTGTGAGCCAGGCATAAGACTCTCTCAGATTCTCTCAGACTCTCTCAGACTCTCTCAGATTCTCTCAGACTCTCCCAAATTCTCTCAGACTCTCCCAGACTCTCTCAGATTCTCTCAGACTCTCTCACACTCTCTCAGATTCTCTCAGACTCTCTAAGACTCCCTCAGATTCTCCCAGACTCTCTCAGACTCTCTGCTCTGTTGTAACATCTATACTGAAAAACAAAACCTACATTTACCTGAACTTCAACATTATTCTGTGCAAGAGCCGCTATATCCTTCTGGACATGCAATCCTAACTGTGATTATAATCATTAATTATTAAATATTGTTGTATATTGTGGTTAATGGCGTTTTATAAATGCCATAAGTTCGGATTGTAAAACAGAAATAAATATTCAGCCTACTGTATAATATTTGATAGACCTCTAAATGATGAACATGATCTGATAAACCTGTCGCACTCGATCTCCTCCAGTCCTTCTGTCTCTGACTGATCATTTACACTCTTTTATCCAGTAAAAGTCTTTTATTGTGCAAACGTCCTCCTTCAGCTCGAGCTTAACGAGTCTTTCTGCTGAGAAACCTGACCTGATTCATATCAAATATACGTAAGAATAACTTTGATATTGTTAGTAATATTTCAGCTGGACTGAAGCAGCTTCGCTTTACTTGATTATCCATCATCATTTTATAGAAAAATCATGAGAATCAAATATGATCATCAGGCTTTTGAGGAAGGTTTATTTGTTCATCTCTCAAGCATCATTATATTGCATTGCATTATATGTTTTAAAACTACAGAGTTTTCATCATCCAAACCATTTAAATATCATCTAACTAAGACGTATTATTGGCAGATATTGATATTTATATGCATGTTATGTAAGTATCTGCTGTACTGTTATAGAGATATCATTAATTTACATTACAATTCATCTGAAAATCTTACTTTTTGTCCATATAAATATCAGCATCTGCAGCAAATTGCATATTTTGACTTTCAATAAAATGTAGGTGCTTTTTCCTTCTTGAGCACGAGCTCCATATTCATACTTTATCATACTATACGAGCCATAAAATGCATCAAATATGATATTCAACAAAAAACACATACATTTTTGTGCAATTTTTGTTTAAAGGATCAATAATAAAAAAAATTCTGACTATTATGTCAGGCTTTCCCAGGTTAAATCTAAGAGTGACGTGTTGCCCCCTGCAGGTCAAACCGACGTACTGCGTCTTTAAAGAGACCCTGTTATATTAATGAATACTCATTTTAGTCTGGAAAGGTTATGTTTGTCACAGCTGAAAGCGAGTGAGGACTGAACCAGCGAACCACTTTACATCACAATAATTAATCTGAATACATCTGAATAATCCTCTTTCTCACAAACACCCACACACACAAACAAACAAACAGGCTCAACAGAGCTACAGAGCAGTGCATTGTGGGTAATCAAGCAAACTATTGAGGAACCTGTTCTAAAAGAGTGCAGCATCTGAACTCTACATGCGCTAACATCTACTAGAGAAAGAGACAGAACGGGTCAGAGACCTTCACCTGCCCGGATAACTCATCCACCTGAGGAGGAGGAAACTCATGTGAGCTTTAATACAGGCAAAACACGTCTGAAAGAAGGACTGATGATGATGTATTGACTCAGTACTTTAATTTTGAACAAACAAAAGTTAAATAGTGTACGTTTATCTACATGAGGCTGTTATATCTTCTGATATCTACTCTATCAGATTATGTAAGTTCATTTATGCAATCAGAAGAACAATATTTTTCAGGCACTAAAATATTAAGGGTTTAATTTGGGGCGACAGCATTTAATCTGAACAAATAAACTGCAAAACACTATTTTATTTTATATAAGCATAGTGATACACAGAAGCATTTGACTAAACTAACACTTTACAATAGGGTTAACATCAACTAACATTGAAAAATTTATTTTCTAAAGCATTTATTAGTCTTTGTTCATTTTGGTACAAATTGTTTGTTCATATTAGATCACCGTGTTACTAACTAATGTTGAAATGAACATTAACTAACATTAATAAATTCTGTAGAAGTATTGTTCATTGTTAGTTCATATTAACTAATATATTTAACTAATGTTTACAAATGAAATCCATTAGATAATCCATTAAATAATACTGACAGATACAACTTTTGATTTTAATAATGTATAAGTAAACGCTGAAATTAACATGAACTATAATAAACGCATTGCTAGTTCAAATGTAGTTAACTAATGTCAACAAATGAAACCTTATTGTAAAGTGTTACCGAAAACTGAAATCCGTTTTGTGATAACATAAGGATAAATTCATTAAACACATTAATACGGCATACTCGCTGTTCAGAAAATCTTGTGGATGAAGTAAAATTGATGCTATTATTCCTAAACATCGCAGGGAAAAGACACTATTGTTCCAGTACGTATAAGAAAAGTTTGTCCTGTTTGTGGAGAAAGTGTTTATATAAAAATCAAAAAAATCCAGTTGCTGAAACGGCATGTTTATATTAAGGGTCAGACATGAGGAGGAAAAAGGTCATTTGAAACCTTGACTAATGTTATACAGTAGGTGGACATGCAATAGTATATGAGCCAGTTTCAGCCTACACCCTTTACAGTTATTATGTATATATATACAGTACCAGTCAAAAGTTTGGAAACGTTACTATTTTTAATGTTTTTGAAAGAAGTCTCTTATGCTCATCAAGCCTGCAGTTAAAAAAACAAACAAACAAAAAAAAACCCCAGTAATATTATGAAATATTATTACAATTTAAAATAATGGTTCTCTTTTTTAATATACTTTAAAATGTAATTTATTTTTGTGATGCAAAGCTGAATTTTCATCAGCAAGTACTCCAGTCTTTGGTGTCTTATGATCCTTCAGAAATCATTCTAATATGCTGATTTATGATCAATGTTGGAAACAGTTGTGCTGCTTAATATTTTTTTTATAACCTGAGATACTTTTTTCAGAATTATTTGATGAATAAAAAGTTAAAAAGAACTGTATTTATTTAGAATAGAAATCTTTTGTAACAATATACACTACCGTTCAAAAGTTTGGGAACAATAACTATTTTTTTTTTTAAGAAATTAGTACTTTAATTCAACAAGGATGCGTTAAATTGATAAAAGGTGATGGTAACGATTTATATTGTTAGAAATGTTTTTATTTTGAATAAATGCTGTTTTTATGAATAAATGCTGTTAACGTTTTACTCATCAATGAATCCTGAAAAAAGTATTCCAAAAAAATATATTAAACAGCACAACTGTTTCCATCATTGATAATAACTGAGTATCAAATCATCATATTAGAATGATTTCTGAAGGATCATAAGACACCAAAGACTGGAGTACTTGCTGATGAAAATTCAGCTTTGCATCACAAAAATAAATTACATTTTAAAGTATATTAAAAAAGAGAACCATTATTTTAAATTGTAATAATATTTCATAATATTAATGTTTTTTTTTTGTTTTTTTGTTTTTTAACTGCAGGCTTGATGAGCATAAGAGACTTCTTTCAAAAACATTAAAAATAGTAATGTTTCCAAACTTTTGACTGGTACTGTATATATATTTTTTTTCTTTACTTTGGAAAATTATCTGTGAGGACCGAAATAAATTTTTGTTGATTTATTTATTTATTTATTTTTTGAGCAATGTTCCAGCAGTGTGTGTGTGTGTGTTTCATACGCACCTTGCTCAGGTACTCCCGCATCACCTGAATGAAGTAAGGCATGGCGAAGTCCATGAGTCTGTGTTTCCAGGCCAGTTCCAGGACCACATCCGGAGCCAGAAGATCATATGAGCTGAAGAGACACGCAGCGAAACACTCACGCTTCCCCTCCTCAACAAACCAGCGCAAGAGATCCTGAGCCTGAGCGCCGTCCTGAGACTCGGCCGCGAACTGCATCGCATCCTGACACACACACACACACACACACACACGTGTCACGCCCTGACATATATGCTGTACTCATTCTGTTCAAGAAAGGAAGTCATACGGTTTTGTATACATGAGAGAGGGCAAGTAAATAATGAAAGAATTATTTCTCTACAGACAAAGCAGCAAAAAAAAAACAAAAAAAACATTTATTTATGAAAGTTATGAAAAAATAGCCACTTAATTACATTAAAAAATGTTGTTGTTCTTCCTTTACGACAAAGAAATCAAAAAGAGGGTGGAAAATAGTCACTAAATAATTTTTTTTTAAACTATTAAAACAAACAACAACAAAATTTAACATTTCAGTGAGAATAATTTTTTTAAAATGTATTAATAAAGACAGAATGTTCATTTCTGGGTAAATCATTCCTCAATAGACACGAAGCAACAAAAAAAAGAAGGTGGAAGATCATTTATTATTTAAATTATTATTAATATAATTCTTAATATAACTATCTAACAAATATTATATATTATATATATCTAACAATTTTAATCAATTTTTTAATAAAGCATAAAAGACTAAACAACCATGATAAAAAAATCATGAAACCTAGTGTCTTGCATAATTAATATGTTCTATTAAAAAGTATAAATAAATGTGTATATATATATATATATATATATAAAGAGAGAGAGAGAGAGATTTATTAGTTAAATGAAAATAAAATGAAAACCATAAAAATTTTGTTGCTTGAAATAAAAGAAATATTAACTGAAATAAAATAAAATATTTTAAAAAATGTAAACTTGTCAAAGCAACATTTATCATTTTCATTTATTTTAACTTGATGTGCTAAAAATGCCGAACATAAAAACATAAACTTTGAATTTAAATAAAAATACAATATAAAATATAAAAATGAAATATATATATATATTGTTATTCCTTGTCGGAGTGATGTGTGTGAGTGTGTTTGTACCTTGTAAAGCTTGTCTTTCTTGCAGAGCTGAATGCTTTGAGCCCAGCGCTGGTTGCTCTTGTACAGATACGCTGCGATGCGTCTGAACTCGACGAGCTCGTGCGTCTCCAGTCTCTGAGCCAAACCGATGGAGTCGAAGTTATCGTACGCGTCGATGGAGGCGCGCAGACCCTGAGCAGGACAAGAGGAACACGCTTCACATCCCTGCGCTCTCATGAAGAACAGATGAAGAAGACGAGTGTGTGTACCTGATAGTCCTCCTCCTCCGTCAGCAGGTCGTTCAGCGCCTCGTTCACGGCTCGGTTGTTGTGGCTCTGCACTGATCTGAGATACGGTTTAACCAGCCGTAACTGATTCAGCTGCAAACACAGATCATCACAGCAGGCTTACTCCTCACTGCAGTTAAAATCACTACTGCTAACTCAAATACAGCTGAAATAACATAAAAATATTACATGGAAAACATTAGGAATGTTGTCGTAGAAAATAATTGAAATAAAAGAGGTTGAAGTTCTAAAAGTTACTCAAACTAAAAGTAAAATGATATTTAAGTAAAGCAAAATAGAACTATTTAAAATATACTACAAAAAAAGCTCAAAATAAAATTACTAAAAGTTAAACTAAAATTAAAATGAAAACTGAAAATATGAAAATATTTCAAAATATTAATAAATACTTCAATAGTATATAAATAATACTAAAATAACACTGCATATATAGCACTGCAACAATACTAAAATAACACTGCATATATATATGAAGAGTTCAGATGCAAAAGCCTCTAAGTGCCATCTGAAATTTCCTTCTAAAATGAGTATTTTTATCAAGCTCGCATATTTAAGTTCAGTAATTTCACTTTAATGACAATTACTAGGTAATTTTCATTGCCATTAAAGTGAAATAACTGAACATAAACATACAAGCTTGATAAAAATACTCATTTTAGAAGGAAATTTCAGATGGCACTTAGTTACTCTACAAGTTCAATTAAACCATCAAAATACGCCGAAAATATTTAACATTTTTTGAATATTTTAAATATGAGGGAAGAATAAAACATTAAAATTTATCTGACAAAATTATTTGACAAAAAAAGGCAAACTACAACTACAGATTTTATTGTACTATACAAAAAAATGCATGAAAAAAAATGAATCTCACAGGAAAAAGCATGCATTGACTACATAATGATGAGTTATTAATATCTTATTTTTAACTATTATTAACTGTTTTATTAATTATTAACTATTAACTGTTATTAACTCTCTTGTTTTTGCATGTGTTCATCATTTCTTTTTAAATGACAGACTGGCCAAAAATTAATTATGTCCCACAATTTAATACGTTTCATTGCATTATTAAAACAATCGACTCCAATCACAACTATGCAAAATGCTTACAAAATCTTTAAAAAATGTTAGAATATTTGAATAAAGGGTGATGAAGATGTACATTTTTCTAGGCTGGACATCATTTATTAATATATATATATGTATATGACGTACCCTGCTGAAGAAGCTGACGGCTCGGCTGTGGTCCAGTCGAGGAGTGAGAACAGACAGCAGATCATTGAGCAGAAGCGGTTTATAGTCCAGATAAAACTGCAGAGATTTATAATACAGCTCCACATTCGCCACCTTCACGAGAGAGACGAGCGAACAGAGGAAAAAATACACATCGATAAAGATCGAAGACACAGAGCAGATGATGTTTCTCTTCAAACAACTCAAACATTTCTCATCAAATGCACAATCATTCTACAGCTTCTTACTGCATGACAACTATTGACTCATTTGGGAGAAATATCTGAGACAAAGAAGTAGACATTACCTGAAGCATAACTGAGCATAACTCCATTAAAGCTACAATATGTAAGATTTTTGCAATAAAATATCCAGAAATCACTTGCACCGTGTGATATATTTCCTGCAGTTGTGTACTTACAATATCCCAAAAGTTCCCAAAGATTTCTAATTTTAGAGAAATTACAATTTTAAATAACGGCTCGTCACTTGTCGCCTGTCAATGACGTAATATCCGCGTTATCCCTGGTTTCCGTTCGTACTGCCGTAGTAACCATGGCGACAGACGTGGACGACTGCGTTACGTCTAGCGGCGTGCTCACGCTGTTGTTTTGTTCAAACATTATGGATCATGGCAATCAGACTTTGGGACAGAAGGAGAACTAAAACGAGGATCAATATCAGCGTGGCGTTTTCGAGATGCCGAGAGCTAGCGTCCGCGGCTAACTTCCACTCGACAGAGACGCGCAAATGTACATAAAACTAATCAATGTTATACAGCTCATCATGATGAAATGTTAGAATATGATCAGTGTGTTATTCTAATGTTGATCTCGCTCACTGCTCTTATACAGACAAACTAACACACAGAATAACATTATAACTTTAACACACTCAAATGCAGTTTAGTGTGATAGTGTAGAGCGAGTGAAACAGCGTCGCGTTCCCTCACAAGTTTCATTCGTCTAATAAACTGCCCAGTGTGAGTATTATTCAGCACTAGCGTTCGGTAGAATGAAATGTCCTCATCTCTTTATATCCGCGGGACTCGCGTGTGGCGCTGATATCTGTCTCTCATTAGCACTAGCGCCCTGCTTCACAACAGTCATGTTAAACACATCAGTGCATTCACCCATAAACATTATTACATCCATCGGCATGACGACAAGATCCATAATTCTGCTTATGCATCATCAATCTACACCTTTGTTATTGTAAGAGGTTAGCGACCACTAGCGTCAAAATTACATATTGTAGCTTTAAGCCATGAAAGAGCAACATTTCATCAGAGTGTGTGTTTGTTCATTTACATGCACATTTATGCAACACTTTTATCCAATGTGACTGCATTCATGTACATTTTTCACTCTCCCTGGAAAAGGAAGCCTTGACCGTGACGCTGCTCTATGGTTTGATCTACAGGATTATATTCAGTGCGTCACCTTGCTGATGAGCTCTTTGAAGGAAGCGTCTCTCCAGGCGTCTGTCGGGTGTTTCATCATCGTTATGATGGCATTGTCAAACTCCTCATATTTATCGTACAGGAGCACAAGCTCCGCCCACAGATGAGCCTGTTCAGCCGCTCGTAACACCTGACCAATCACAAGACAGCACATCATAAACACAACTGACCTTGACACAAAGCATGACTTTCCAACACAATTCATAGTCTTATATATATATAATGAGAAAAAATATAAGAATTATATATAATTACAATAAAATATAATATATTTTATAAAATAAATTAACGAATGAAGGATCATGTGACACTGAAGACTGGAGTAATGATATTGAAAATTCAATCACAGGAATAAATTACATTTTACTATATATATATTCAGATAAAAAAAAGCTATTTTAAACTGTAATAATATTTCAATGTTTTACAGTTTTTCCTGTATTTTTGATCAAATAAATGCAGTCTTGGTGAGCAGAAGAGACTTCTTTCTAAATCATTAGCATCTTACTGACACCAATCTTTTGAGCAGTAGTGTAGATATAACAGGCAAACCAACTTTACAATATTACAAACAAACGTTACAATATTAAAACACACAAAAAAAAGAAACAAAAAAGGAAATGTAAAAGAAAATGTGATGTGTGATGTTCCTGCAGTGCTAATGTTGAGGCTTGGATGATCGACTGGATACTTATCAGCATTTAAAAACAAGTAATAAAAACTCAGTGAGTGTTTTAGCGCAATTTTCTCACCTCATGGGATCACAACACTAAGAGATAGTAAATCTTTTCCTGGATTTTTTTTGTGCGTTCCCGAGATTAGACCTTCCTTAACATAATGCCGAAAACCCGAAGTCTCTAGGTGGTCTGGTTGAGGAGTAGATAGAAGTGCAAGATTGGTGCGCACAGACGCACAGAACAGAAATCATGAGTTAACAATCGCAATTTGTCCGGTGGAAAATTGCGCTAAAAATATTGCTTTGAAAGTTTTTCATTCATGCATTAGCCAGACGCTTTTATTATGGAAGCTTGTTTCTGCCACAGAATAAAACATTTTAAAAGATAATTGCGACTTTTTATCTCACAATTGCGAGTTTACATCTTGCAATTCTGACTTTATTTCTCAGAATTGCGTGATATAAAGTCAGAATTGCGTGATATAAAGTCAGAATTGCGTGAAATAAAGTCGCAATTGTGTCTTATAAAGTCAGAATTCTGACTTTTTTTCTCGCAATTGCGACTTCATATCACGCAGTTCTGACTTTATATCACGCAATTCTGACTTTATATCACATAATTGCGAGTTTATATCTCGCAATTCTGACATCTTTTCTCAGAATTGCATGATATAAAGTCGTAATTGCGTGTTATAAAGTCAGAATTGTGAGATATAAAGTCCAATTCTAAGGAAAAAAAGACACTTTTTTTTTTTTTTTTTTTTACCTCAGAATAGTTTATATCTCACAATTCTGACTTTATAACACGCAATTACGACTTTATATCATGCAATTCTGACTTTATATCTCCCAATTGCGTATTATAAAGTCAGAATTGCGAGATATAAACATGCAATTCTGAGAAAAAGTCCGAATTTCAAGAATATTTCTCGCAATTGCGAGTTTATATCTCAAAATTCTGACTTTATAACACGCAATTGCGACTTTATATCACGCAATTCTGAGATAAAAAGTCAGAATTGTGAGATTAAAAAGTCGATATTACCTTTTTTATTTTTCACTCCAAGTTTCCATATTTTATCCAGACGCTTATATAGGTTTACATTTGATCAGTTCATGCATTTCCTGGGAATCGAACCCATGAACTCTGAACTCTCTCCCCCGATCACTCTGTTGTGTTAATACTATTTCTGAATTTTAAAACTATGCTCAAAACTCACTTATTTTCTGAACGTTACCATTCTTAAGTTGTATTGCATTTCGTTGTGTCTGACTGTATTCTGCTGCCCCATCTACACAATTCTCCTTTACTGTACTTTTACTCTCGTCTACCTACTGTTGTTTTGTTTGTTATCATTGTCTATTACCATTATAGTTGCTTGTTCACTGTAAAGCGCCCCTGAGCCCTGGAAAAGGCGCTATATAAATAAAACGTATTATTATTACGATCTTGCTCCACTACAGGACGATTTCTTCAGCTCACACTTTGAGAAATGCGTCAGTACCTTGGGGATGTTGACTCGAGACCAGAAGAGCTCCAGATGTTCTCTCATCCTCTGGGGTTTGTATTTGGAGTAGAGGATGGCCAGCTCAGTGAACATGCCCATGTGAGCGCGCTCCAGCCCTAACGCCGCCTCCAACAGCACGATCAGCTCCTCGAAATACCCACGATCCTGAGACACACAGAGGAGACGTCAGAGAACATGCACTGATGTCATCCACACTGAGCTGATGATGATGATGATGAAGGTCGTTCACCTGATAGTAGTTAATGAGCTCCTCCAGTTCATCAGCATGAGTGACGATGTGAAGGCCGGAGATCTGCGCTAACCGGAACTCCTCTCCATCCACGCACGCAAAACACACCTAAACACCAACATTAAACTTTACATGACTGTTGTGATTTCAATAATTGCAATGCAACATTTTTCTAAATGTCATAATCATTTGTTAACAAGTATTCATTACTTCAATGAGCTCATTGTTTCTGCCTTAAATTATTAAATTTTTTAAATTAATACATTTTTAGCTAACTGTGATTTGTATATGTACATTTCTGAAATACACAAGTTACCTCTGATGACACTCTAAATTGTAATATGGACTCATGCACTTTCTGTAAAGCTGCTTTGAAATGATGTGAAAAGTGCTTTACAAATAAATGTGAATTGAATTGAATAATGACCGGATGCTACAAATGAGCTGTGCATGAGAAGGTGCATCAGGAAACTGAGCCATGAAATCGAAATTAACAATTCATATTTTTTATGGAATATTGCAATTTTTATTATAAATGAGTTATCTGTGCTTATTATTGTGTCTGTATTATCTGTATTATTATTGTGTTAAATTCATGTTCCTGGTGATCTTGAATGAGAATAAGTTCCTCTTGCAGCATCTCTTCTCTTCTCTGATGATGTGGGCGGGGCAACATGTCACTCACATGAGATCAGCCAATAGCAAACCACAACCATCCAATCAATTCCACACGGACAAAATCAAGCCCCGCCCACATTTTGTTCTCGTTCCAGAAGCGTTTCCCTCGGATATACGACACAATAGAGGAAATGCATTGACGTCACTTTCCCGCCAGAACACACTCCCTCAGCCGGACTGAGTGGCAGAAGAGCTGCGGAGTGACTGGAGTTAACAGGGGAAACTGTGAAAACGCAAGTGAAACGAGGGATTATCCGTTTAAACTAAAGGTTGGACTCGATATAAAGTTCCTTACAACTTACCAAAGATCCAGTGGATATTGACATGTAGCTGGAATCATGTTTCCTGACATTTATATGAGCCTGATTTCAACCCCGGGGAAATACATTAAGCAAATTTGCCTGTGAACGCTTTATATAAATACAATATAGGTCTAA
>NC_137137.1:2215000-2317500 GCF_949319135.1 Squalius cephalus
ATAAGTGGACTAAAAGGAAAATATAAAATGCAACAAAAAGTGTAGAAAATTGCACATTTAATAAATCAGCATAAGTATAATAATGAGACAGCCACGCCCACGTATAAACAAAGATCAGATTGATGTGCGGCATATTATAGAAGCTTTTCAGCAATCAAAGCCATAATATTCATATTCATATTATTTATGGATTATTGCAGTTTTCATTATAAATGATTTATCATTATTGTTTTAAATTCATGTTCCTGGTAATCTTGAATCAGAATAAGTTCCTCTTGCATCTCTTCTCTTCTCTTCTCTGATGATGTGGGCGGGGCAACCTGTCACTCACATGAGATCAGCCAATAGCAACCCACAACCATCCAATCAATTCCACACAGACAAAATCAAGCCCCGCCCACATTTGTTCTTGTTCCAGAAGCGTTTCCCTCAGATATACGACACAATAGAGAAGAAAAGATCATCTCAACGTCAGTTTCATGCTTTAAGGTGGTTTTAGGACAGATCATCTCACCGTTCTTACTGGCGGCATCCACCACCTCCATGTACGCCGACGGCTCTCCGGCTTTGATGTACGAGTCGATGGCTTCTTTAACCAGATCTCTCTGAAGCTGAGCCTGAGCGAGCTGACTCCACACCGAACCCTCTCCACACCGCTCCGCAAACTCATACGCCCGGTCCAGATTCCCGATGTGCTCGATCAGAACCTGCGATCAGAACGTGTCAATCCAGGCGACCGTGTGTCGGTGATCATGTGATCGTGTGTTTGCGTACCTGTATCGCTGAGGTGTTGACGTCAAACTTCTTAAAGATGGAGAACGCCTCTTCGTACAGCTCGTTGCTGATGGCGATGTTGGCGATGTCAGGAGCGTCGTAGTTGTCCAGGCGGTTGATGTACTCCATGACCCGCGTACGGTCCGCTTTAATGGCCGTCAGTATCAGCAGGTTCTGCAGGTTTCTGATGCATAAAGACACGGTTACAGTCGACATTCAAAGTATATATTGCATAATCGACATCAGCAAACTAGATCAATCCCATTATAATATAATATAATATAATAAATTAGAATATCTACATGTATTCATTTAGCAGATGCTTTTATCCAAAGCTTCTTACAAATGAGGGATGACATTAATCTTATTTAAATTAAATTAAATAAAACTAAAATAGATTCCTTCTATTATGATAATATAACAATAATAGGTTACACTTTATTTCAAGGTGTCATTGTTACAGTGTAATTATATATTTAAGTACTTAGTAATATTAAGCAACTACATTTACTTACTATTGAGTTAGGGTATGATTAGGGTTTGGTTGAGGGTTAGTTGCATATAATTATGCATAATTTACTGTTATTACTATGGTAAGTACAAGTAACATATGTAACGGACACTGTAAAATAGTGTCATCCAAAAATATAATATAATAATTTACATTTATTCATTTAAAAGATGCTTTTATTCACAGCACTTACAAATGAGAAAAAAATAAATATTTAATCTAATTTAATGTATTATAAATGTAATAATCTAATATAATATAACAATGTAATGTATTACATTTATTCTTTTAGCAGATGTTTTTATTCAAAGCTACTTGCAAATTAAAAATACAAAAGCTATTAATCATCTAATAACAACATAATATGTCATATAATATAATTAGTGCTGTCAAATCGATTAATCACAATTAATCATATCTAACATAAACGTTTGTGTTTATATAAAATATGTGTGTGTACATATTATTATATTAATATACGGTATATTATACTGTACATATGTGTGTGTGCGTATACACACACACACACATATATAGTCTCTACATACAGTATTTATACACATATATATTATATAAACACAAACATATTCAGTCAGTCAGGAATTTATCAGTATTTGTCAAAATACGAATATTTAATTTACACATTTCTTTAGATTTTTGCTATGTATTTTATTCATTATATTCTGGTATGTAATGGTAATTCTGACCATTTACATAAAAATGTCAGCTTGTCTCCAGCATAACATGAATGAAAGATCAAGCGGTGCGACACAGACTGACCTGTGTTCACTAAATATGGAGTTCTCCAGAACTATTTTCTCCAGGAGTTCGATGAGCTCGTTGGGCAAATCCGCCGTCATGAACGCCTTCACCGTCACTGACACTTCCTCGGGATCCTGCGTCTCAGGTAGAGCGGTCTGGACCACCTGTGCACACAATCCTCATCATCACTGTGTGGAATAACCACACACCGGTGCCCTTGGTTTTTTTAAAGGGCTGGTTGATTATGATTTGACTTTTCTAACTTTAGTTAGTGTGTAATGTTGCTGTTTGAGCATAAACAACATCTGCAAAGTTACAACGCTCAAAGTTCAGAGTAAAGGGAGATATTTGCCTTTAAAGAAATCGCTTTTTAAGGACTACAACAAACGGCTGGTAGAGACTACACCACATTCCTCCTGGGTTAGTTCACTAACCCGGTCATTTGTCAGCGTCTTCCTTCTCCGTGATCACACGTTTGAGTCCTCTCAATGTAAAAGTCTTCACTACTGACTGACTCACTCATTAAGGCCGTGTGTATGAAGGTAAAATTATGTCATAATGAATTGCATGCGCAGGGTAAGATTTGTGAAAGTGTACATAAATTGCAAGCGTAAATTAAATTTGCATGTGCAAGAGAAGATTTGTAAAAATGTAAATCGCCTTTCAAGTGTAAGGAAAAAAATATTTGCTGCATTTTACTGTTATTCATAAGTGTAATTCGTGTATTGTGAAACTGCAGCTTCATGCTAACGCAAAATAAACAGGATCTGTATTCTTCTGACTTCCATTTTTACACGCTTACACTTTTGGCACGGTTTTCACGCACAAATACGGCCAAAAGCACTGCAAGCCTGTGAACAGCAATTTGCAACCGAAAGCAACAGAGTCAGGAACTGCAAAACAGATTAATTGCATAAAATCAAACTTTGTGTAAAAAATAAACTGTTGCAAATGTCTAAATGACTTGGGTGCATGGGGCAAAAAACTTCCCGAAATAACCCGGTTACAGATATTTCAGTTGAGACGCTTTGCTTGTTATAATACGGAATATCCACAAAAGTGTTAATAGTATCTCATTTCACACATATTTTGTTTCTGTGTTGATTCTATATTAAAAAGTCGATACAATGTAACATATTTTCTCTGGCTCTTGTTTTAAATGATTTTGTTCTGTTATTATGTTTCTTGTTGTCGTCTGTTGACATCGTACAAGCAGAATGTAGCGGTTGGTCGGTGTGGTATTAGTCCCGCCCCTCCTCCACTGTGATTGGACGGTTCCTCCACTGTGATTGGACGGTTGGGTAAAAGGTGACAGTGATGAGCGCTGCGTTTTACCCAAAGTTGAACATTCTTCAACTCTCGGCGACCGGTAAAAAACGGCGAACGCTCAACGATTCAGCGTGAAAAAAACATTCAGCGCCTCGTTACGCTCATGGCGTTTTAAAAACGCGGTGCTCCCATTGAAAACAATTGAAAAAACACGCCAGCCGCTTGAAAAAAACGACAAAAAGACAGTCTTTGCCGCCATCTAGTGGTGAAATAATGTATGTAACTTCTGTTGCTGTTTACGGTCAGGGACTATTTTTTCCAGCGGAAGGAAGGCTTTTAGTGATTTTACTTCATGAAAGTTGCATAGATACATATTTTTCGGCTTTAATATTTGTATTGTGTGGTAACCGGTTTTATAAAAGCAATAAGATACTCGAGGCTAGTGCTGTATCGTGAATAAGTCATGGCTAAAGGGCGTTGTTAGGCACGACGCAAAGCGGAGTACCTTATTGCTTACATATATCGCATTATATTTTGCAGTTTATTCCCATATATTGTTGTTCCGTAAGTGAGATGTTTGCAGACTCTTGCCTGATCGATCAGTGGCCGTCTGTAGGGGTTCGTCTCCTGCAAAACCTCAGCCCACAGATCCGGATCTTTCCGACGCACCAGGTACCGAGACTCGCTTTTAAACAAGGAGTTTTCATTGCACACCTACAAGAGAGTTATGCATTATAAACAGCATTGGGGGAAACGCATTACAAGTAACTCGAGTTACGGAATCAGATTACGTTTTCAAGTAACTAGTAAAGTAATGCATTACTTTTTAAATTTACAACAAAATATCTCAGTTACTTTGTTTTCCCATTTCTTGACTGACAGCTCTCTTGTCCCAATGTTGAGAAAAAATCATATGTGCAGAGGCGTTGTGTGTAAACATGATGGTTATTGTAGTTCTAGACTAAATGTGAGCGTGCATTTACTCATCTCACTTGCACAAAAAAGACTCAGTATTCCTCAAAATGAATAAATCAGTCAAATGCAAAATCAGACTATGCAAACATCCATTAATTAAATATGTTAAATAAAACAAATATTTTTATGCGTTTTAATCTCACTTTATCGATCAATGTACTTGCGGCTGAAGCAAAAATTACTTTATATTTTTAGTTTTTATTGGTGGTGTTAAACTTTTTTCTTCTGTTCTCCAGAATAGCTGAAGGGTTTGTTTGAGCGGCGCCCTCTACTGAACACGCGTGAATCTGCACTTCCTTCAGCCTGAGGATTATTATTTCACTTTTGGTGTGAAAGGGTCTTTACATTTGACCAAAAATAGCACTTTTTTTGTTATAATACACCCAGACCAGGTGAGAAAAAGTAACGCAAAAGTAACGTAACGCATTACTTTTCTTAAAAAATAACTAAGTAACGGAATTAGATACTTTTCAAGGGAGTGACGCAATATTGTAACGCATTACTTTTCCCCAACACTGATTATAAAGGACATTTATCTATGCAAACAGGTTTCCTGCGGGATGGATGTGAACCTGTATGAGCTCCAGGTCACACTGTCCTCTCTCATAGGACACGAACGCCAGGTGCGGGTCTCTCTTCTCGCAGTATCGGCCCACGATGGCGCTGTCGTAGTGCAGGTTCTCTCGGAGGAAGCGCTCAGGACTGTTGTTACTGTCTATGTAGATCTTCATCAAGGCATTGTGGGTAGCAGGTTCTTCACAGCCATCCTGAACTCGAGATTCCAGCCAGGACAAGAGCAGCTTCAGGCTGGAGACAACGAGCACAGAGACACGGATCTGTCAAACATGTTTTATCTTATTAAGAAAGAAATCAATGTATTAAGTGTTTTTCTTTCTGATGATTCTGATGATTTTGATATCTGAATTTGATATCTGAAATAAGAGTAATATTTAACTCTTAAATGCATGATTTCATATACAATTTTTTTATTTTAGATATAGTCAGTTCATTTTGTATTAATATATACATTTTTGTTTTAGATATATTACATTCATTTTATATTAATATAAAAAATTGTTTTAGATATAGTACATTCATTTTATATTCATATTTACATTTTTTATTTTAGATATTGTAAATTAACTTTATATTAATATATACAATTTTATATTTTAGAAATAGTAGATTCACTTTATATTATTTATTTATTTTTTTACATAGAGTAAATTCATTTTATATTAATATACACATTTTTATTTTATATATAGTGGATTCATTTTATATTAAAATATACTTTGTTATTTTTTAGAAATAGCAGATTCATTTTATATTAATATATACATTTTATTTACGGTAGATTTGGATCTTATATAGTAGATTCAGAGTATTTAATGCAAGAAATACAGTAAATATATCTATCAAAAAATAATGAAGGGATGTTTTTAATTTGTGAGTTGTGATCAAATATTTATGATACATTGAATAGTTACAATATAGTACATTTTATTGGTAATATATTTTCAATTGATCTAAATACTAAATTTAAATACTATTTAACTGTTTAAATGCGGATAATTCTACGTTAAATACATATTATATGATGATATGTTATATTATATTTGATATATTATAAATATTCTTAAATATCATAAATATACAATGCATCTAATGACTTTTTACATAAACTGCTATAAAAATGTATTTTTCATGTGAAAACGCATGTTTTAATCTTGAGAAGAGGACGGATAGGACAGGTTGTACCGGTTTCTTTTCTCCACTTCCTCCACCAGCTGGTCGGTGCTGAAATCTCCTCGTACGGCCAGGATCAGACTCTTAATGGTGTCCTCGGAGCAGTCGACGTCCAGCAGACCCCCGACCACCACCGGCAGCCGGCTGGGGTTCACCTGCACATTAGCTCTGCACAATTAATCGCAATGAAACCGCACGCCATTTGGCAAAGGCTGCGATTATTTTATGCGCAGTTTGTCAGTGCAGCGGCTGATCGGTTGTAAATGCTCCATCTGAACACCAGAGTCTCACACACACACACACACACACACACCACATATCCATCTGAACACCAGAGGGCGTCTCACACACACACACCACATATCACTCTGAACACCAGAGGGCGTCTCACACACACACACTTGGACATATCCATCTGAACACCAGAGGGCGTCTCACACACACACCACATATCCCTCTGAACACCAGAGGGCGTCTCACACACACACACACACATGCCACATATCCATCTGAACACCAGAGGGCGTCTCACACACACACACCAAATATCCCTCTGAACACCAGAGGGCGTCTCTCACACACACACTTGGACATATCCATCTGAACACCAGAGGGCGTCTCACACACACACCACATATCCCTCTGAACACCAGAGGGCGTCTCACACACACACACACACATGCCACATATCCATCTGAACACCAGAGGGCGTCTCACACACACACGCCACATATCCATCTGAACACCAGAGGGCGTCTCTCACACACACACCAAATATCCCTCTGAACACCAGAGGGCGTCTCACACACACACGCCACATATCCATCTGAACACCAGAGGGAGTCTCACACACACACACACACATGCCACATATCCATCTGAACACCAGAGGGCGTCTCACACACACACACCACATATCACTCTGAACACCAGAGGGCGTCTCACACACACACACCACATATCCCTCTGAACACCAGAGGGCGTCTCACACACACACACCACATATCCATCTGAACACCAGAGGGCGTCTCACACACACACACCACATATCACTCTGAACACCAGAGGGCGTCTCACACACACACACCACATATCCCTCTGAACACCAGAGGGCGTCTCACACACACACACCACATATCCATCTGAACACCAGAGGGCGTCTCTCACACACACACCACATATCCCTCTGAACACCAGAGGGCGTCTCACACACACACACCACATATCCATCTGAACACCAGAGGGCGTCTCACACACACACACTTGGACATATCCCTCTGAACACCAGAGGGCGTCTCACACACACACACACACACCACATATCCCTCTGAACACCAGAGGGCGTCTCACACACACACACCACATATCCCTCTGAACACCAGAGGGCGTCTCACACACACACACACACACATGCCACATATCCATCTGAACACCAGAGGGCGTCTCACACACACACACCACATATCACTCTGAACACCAGAGGGCGTCTCACACACACACACTTGGACATATCCATCTGAACACCAGAGGGCGTCTCACACACACACCACATATCCATCTGAACACCAGAGGGCGTCTCAGACACACACACACACACATGCCACATATCCATCTGAACACCAGAGGGCGTCTCACACACACACGCCACATATCCATCTGAACACCAGAGGGCGTCTCTCACACACACACCAAATATCCCTCTGAACACCAGAGGGCGTCTCACACACACACACACACACACATGCCACATATCCATCTGAACACCAGAGGGCGTCTCACACACACACGCCACATATCCATCTGAACACCAGAGGGCGTCTCTCACACACACACCAAATATCCCTCTGAACACCAGAGGGCGTCTCACACACACACGCCACATATGCCCCGCCGCAGAAGTACGATAACACACATCTTTCCAGGAAAGCTGAATAAACAGAAGATTGAAACGCTTGAAGTAATAAACACACGACTGCCTTATTCTGAGTAAGAAGCTCATCATCTCACAGAAGGAGGAGCTCAACTCTCGTCATGAAGTGAGTTTGGAGGAAAAGCATGTTATTAATGTTATGTTATTTATCATAAATGCTTCTCGTGTTTGGAAAGATGTTCTTTTTCAAATGCACGTTATAAGTGACTCAAACTCGCAGTGCTTTCAGAGTGAGCAGCGTTTACAGAGCCGATCATCAATGACACGCTGCGCATGATCACAGCCTTTGCGATTTCAAAATCGTGATAAGCCAAATCGGTTTAAGTGCGATTTTATGCAGCCCACATGTGGATATCTCAGATACACGATTCACTGGCGTGTTTGTGTTTGTTGCGTTCAGGACTTTGGCTGTACCTTCTGCACGTAGATCTCGATGTATTTCTGCAGGCTGTTGCGGTACAGGTACAGAACCAGATCGTGGACGAAATCGAAGCGGTCGCACACGATGATGAGAGGAAGCTGATCTGTGAGCTTGGCTTCCTGTGCAACAACACGACAAAACACACTTCAAAACCTGCTTACAAATACAAATCAAGATCTGATGCATCGCGTTGCCTTCCTGTGCTTTACTGGCATTTACTTGAATTATCATGAACTGATGCAGTCACAGCAGTGTGAGACAATGCTTATAATAAAAGAGCAATGGATAAAGGGGAAAAATAGCTACTGTTATTAATTAAATTATATTGTAAATGTAAGCAAATGTTGAATGATTTGCTATTGTCATTAATTAAATTCATTTAATTAATTTAAACTGTTAATAATTAAATTAGAAAATGTAAATGTAAGCTAATGTTGAATGTTTATTTCATTGTTATTATTCCAATCATTTCAATCAATTTAAAATAAATTAATTGAATAAAAAATGTAAATGTAAGCTAATGTTGAATGTTTATTTTATTGTTAATAATTCAAATAATTTCAATTTAAAATAAATTGTTATTTGAATAAAAAATGTAATTCCAAGCTAATGTTGAATGTTTATTTTATTGTTATTAATTCAATTTCATTCAATTAATTCAATTAGTTAAAATAAACTGTTATTAATTCAATTTAATTTTAAAAAAGTAAGCTAATGATGAATGTTTATTTCATTGTTATTAATTCAATTAATTAAAATAAATTGTTAATATTTACTTTAAAAATTGTAAATGAAAGGTAATGTTGAATGTTTATTTTATTATTCATTACATTAGTAAAAATAAATTGTTAATTAAATTTAAGAATGTAAATGTAAGCTAATAATACATGTTTATTTTATTATTATTAATTAAATTAATTAAAATAAATTGTTAATATTTAATAAAAAATTGTAAATGTAAGCTAATGTTGAATGTTTATTTTGTTGTTATTAATAAATAAATTACTTAAAATAAATGGATAATTATTTGAATAAAAAATTTTAAATGTAAGTTTATGTTTCTCTGTTTTTATTTATAGTGTTATCAGTATGTTTATTACCATACCTGTGAAATTTCTTCTGTCATTGTTTTTCTCATCTGAATGAATGCTTTTGTTAATATTGTGTAAAATAATTGTCATTTATCTGAAGACAGATGCCCTGAACTGGATTTTCTTGAACTCGTCATGCATCGATGAGCATGTTTCTCTGTCCCGTACCTTGAGGAAGTTCTTGACGCGATCGGCGTCGTAGCAGTTGCTCTCTCGACAGATGCGCTCCACCTCTTTGATCTGGCCCGTCTTACACGCCGCCTGAATGTATTTGAAATGCACTTCTGGGTCTTGACTGAAGTTCACGATAGATCCCAGAAAATAAAACAGGCCTGAAAGAGACAGAAGAATATTTCACCAAAACAACCTCTGAAGCTTTAAAGTACCCCGATTATGCTATTCCTAATGTTGTTTTAGCGTCTCCCACAATAGATTCACATGCATCCAAGGTCAAAAAACACTTGAATTTTCTCATAATATCCACTTCAGTATCAGCTCTTTTCTCACAGTGTCTGAAACAGTTTGATAAAGGATTCAGTCTAGAGCACGTACGGGTTCAGCTCTATATTTTAAATGTTCAGCCGGGTGCGGATCGGGTCCCAATCTATTACTTTGAGTCCCGGGTCGGTTTAACATTGTGTGTAATTCCCGAATGGATCGGACTCGGAGAACACCCGGCCGTGATCAGAGTCAGTCAGCACTGCTTGCTTGTGTGTTTTTTAAACTTGCAGCTTGTAAAATTAGGATAAGAAAAGTGTGAGCCTGGAAATATGGTTAAAAACACACAAATTGCGTTAAAGGGGTGGTTGAATATGATTTCACTTTTCTAACTTTAGTTAGTGTGTAATGATTGAGCATAAACTGCTGTTTGAGCATAAACGACATCTGCAAAGTTATAATGCTCAAAGTTCAAAGCAAAGGGAGATATTTGCTTTTACAGAAATCGCTTTTTAAGGACTACAACAAACGGCTGGTAGGAACTACAACGAGCTTCTTCACAGGTTAGTGACATCACAAACCCTCAAATTGACATAAACCCCGCCCCCGGAACACGATTGATAGATTATCAAGACAGAATATGCCATTCAGAAGTGTTGTCTACATGTTGTCACTTCTTCTTGAGTCTCTCCATCTTTCTGACTTCGGTTTGAACATAAAAGGCTAAAAGTTTTTGAAATTTTCAGTGCATGTGTGTGTGAGAGGTAATCAAAGCTGCTAAGGACAAAATCATTTGAAGCTCCGCCCCCTGTGCTGGGAGCAGCAGCTCATTTGTATTTAAAGGGACACACACAAAAACGGTGTGTTTTTGCTCACACAAAAAGTGACAATTTAAACATGCTGTATAAAAATATCTGGGTTCGGGTCAAGCTTTCAAATAATAGACGAGTCCGGGTCGGTTCCGAATTTTTGGACCCGTGTAGACCTCTAATTCAGTCTCTCTAAGCCCCGCCTTTCTGAGAGCTGCTCTGCTCTGATTGGTCAGATGGCTCAGTCTGTTGTGATTGGTCAGAATCTAAACGCTCATTATCATATCTGAATCTCAGCTCTTGATCACAGTGATACGAACAGTAACGATGGCGTGGGTTTTACCGTATCAATCTCACCAAAGTGGATTTGCTTTGTCAGCAGAAAACAGCGTCTTCTCCACACGAACAACACGAACCAAACTCTTCCAGTCTCTGATACACTACAGTGTTTGAGGGCGGAGCTAAGAGACGCTGCTCAGCCAATCAAGACCAGAGGCTGGCATTATGCAAATTAGTTACAAACCTACACAGGTTCAGCAGGAAGTGAGTCTGAATTACTGACGACTCGTTTCAGTTCAGAATCACGTCTTTCTTTTAGGAGACAAAAACTCTATTTATCTGCACTGAAACTATGCAGAGCTTTTACATTCACGCACAGCTCTGTTACACACTTCATGAAAAGTCAAATCTGAAAACGCATAATAGAGGCACTTTAAATACACAGTTTATGAGCGTCTCACCCTCGTAACTCTTAAAGGACTCGAAGAGCTCCACCAGTGTTTGCGTGCCCAGCTGCTCGTGGTACTTGGTCGCGACCTGAACGCTCAACTTCAGGTTCTGCCGCAGGTTTGCCGCCAGCATGGCTCTCAGACACTCCACGGAGTCGCCGACAGACAGAGAGCCGAAGAAATTCACCAACCACTGAGAGAATCAGAGGAAAAACAATGTTTAATACTACTGACAGACATGGTTATTTAGCTCAAAGTGTGCAGACACACACGGACACACACTCGCGCACACACACGCTCACGCTCTCACACACACACTCACGCTCGCACACACACTCGTGCACACAGACTCACGCACACACACACTCACTCACTCACTCACACACACACACACACACACACACACACACACTCACACTCACTTACTCACACACACACACACACACACACACACACACACTCACTCTCTCACTTACTCACACACTCACTCACTCACACTCACTCACACACACACACACACACACACACACACTCACTCACACACACACACACACACACACTCACTGACTCACTCTCTCACTCTCACACACTCCCTCCCTCACTCACACTCACACTCACACACTCACATACACTCATTCACACATACACTCACACTCACACACACACACTCACACACACTCACTCACTCACTCACTCACTCACACACACTCACTCATTCACTCACTCACTCACACTCATTCACACATACACACACACACACTCACTCACACACTCACTCTCACACTCACGCACCTCTGGGTTGAGCAGGTGTGTGTGTACGATGGCTCGCTTGATGTCGTAGGGGTCGGTGTAATGCTCCAGCGCTCTCTGCAGTAAACCAGCTTTCTCACACAGCTGAGCGATGTGAGCGCGGTCGTAGTGTGTGAACATCTGATTCCCCAGGATCGCATCGGCCACCTGCACACACACAGCAGGCTCAGAGACGCAGCAAAGCAAAGCTAGAAGTCTTGATGTGATGCTTTCGGTTTGCAACATCAAATCCTCCTGGGAATCTTACTAAAAATGTTAATATAAATATTAAATTAAATAAAAAATGTTGCATTGGAAACTAACCAAAATAAACAAGTTTAAGTACTAAAATTACTATAAAAAAACTGAAATAAAAATAAAGCTAAATAGACAAAACTAATAAAAATGGCAAAAGCACATAACAAAACATTAAAACAAACTAAAATTAAAATTATTAATTATTAATATATATGAATAAATACTACTAAAAATAACATTGGTTCTTAGATGGTCAGAGTTTTTTTTAAATTACAACTGAAAATATAAATATAAACCAATTAATAATTACAATGATAGTATATAAATAATACTAAAATAGCACGGGTTCTCAGGTGGTCATTAGTCCCAAATAAAAAGTATCACATTATTCTGATATTGTGCTCACTCATCTTGTATAAATATGATAGTTCTGACACGACGGCAGCGTTAGCTTCACCTGAGGGGCGTGAATGAGGTTCATCTCCAGGAGGCGTGTCTGAAGAGGCCCCTCCTCCACTCTGTTGTTCTTCAGAACGTCCAATAGGAATGAAGTACACTGCTGCACTAGAGGACCCTCCATGAAGACATCAACCACCTGACACACACACACACATATACAGTCAAACCTAAATGTATTCAGACACCTTCAACATATCTCACATTATCATAGTTTATTTGCTATAGCCCTATTAGGACTGGATTAACTTTACAAGGGTAGATGGAGTGTAATTTTACCACAGGACGTCTGTAATAGTAATGGCCAATTCGCACGGGATAAGATATCTCAGTAAAACTACTTTTAAACAGGAAATGATGAAATATTTACGTACATATTTACAGCGGGTCTATTCGCACGGGATTAGTATCACCTGAGGTCATTTTTACTGAAGGTAAAAGTTGCCGTAATCTTTACTGACATTGTCCGTGATGATCACTGAGATGCACATTCGGACAGGACTAATATCACAGCGAAACTCTGGTAATGATTACTTTACCTCACCTCTCCATGTTAAACTAGTGCCGTCCGAATAGGGTTATAGTTTAGAAAATGGTAATAAAATATGACAAGAACTCAGAGTTATGAACTCAGTTGATATTTGACTGGTTTTGTCCGTCCTTCTGTTAGACTGTCTCACACATGAATCATGTTGAATATCTGTCAGCTGTTAAATTTAACTACACAATTAGATAATACCAGTTTAGCTCAACCAATCACCAAGCAATGCTTCATTGTGTTCAGTGTGTGTGTAAAAAGAGCATTAGCAATTAAAGAAAAAACACTGAAGAAAACATGATCAGCTCAAAGTGTCTGAATCATTTTTGGCCCCACATTTTTATAAATTTTACTGTATGAAGAATTTTTGGGGTATAATATGTCACAGTTTACTTTATTTTGCTCTCCTCACTTACATAAATGAACTATAGTGTCCTGCACACACTAGTAAAAAATATAAAAAATGATATCTGGTGTCAGAATAATGTTTGGTTTGACTGTGTTAGATGAGCGTCGTCACAGCATGGAGGACAGTGAAACTGGGTATTTCTAAGAAGCACCGATTGGATTGAGCTCTAGAAATAACTGAAACGGCCGAGTGAGTGGGTTTGTTACCTGGCTGATGTTGACCAGCGGCTCTTCGTCCTGAACCAGCATCTGAGCAAACTGAAGCCCCTGATCAGGACCGGATCTCATCACACTCCTCAACAACATCACCCAGTCTGGAGAATATCCCATCTGCCCCGAAACAACACCACAGGTCAATCACACCAGAGCAGAGACACAGATCATGGTGGAATCGTGCCTCTATTATGCTTTTTGGGATATTTTGTGAATGTAAAAGCTCTGCATAGTTTCAGTGCAGATAAATAGAGTTTTTGTCTCCTAAAAGAAAGAAGTGATTCTGAACTGAAACGAGTCGTCAGTAATTCAGTCTCACTTCCTGCTGAACCTGCGTAGGTTTGTAACTAATTTGCATAATGCCAGCCTCTGGTCTTGATTGGCTGAACAGCGTCTCTTAGCTCCGCCCTCAAACACTGTAGTGTATCTGAGACTGGAAGAGTTTGGTTCGTGTTGTTCATGTGGAGAAGACTCTGAGAGTGATACGGTAAAACCCACGCCATCGTTACTGTTCGTATCACTGTGATCAAGAGCTGAGATTCAGATATGATAATGAGCGTGTGGATTCTGACTAGGGCTTTCACTTTCGTGAAAAAATCCTGTTTGATTTTCGAGACATAAATGTTTATTGAATCGACTGTAAAATCGATTTTCCATGTCTAAAGACGTTTCCATTTTAAACGCTAAATATGGGCAAATCCACAGACAACTAACAGGCATTAGGACAAACGTAAAGAGGGCGCTCCGCGCTTGAGACGCGCACAAGTCAGCAATATTTCTGATGATTTATTGGCGTGAAGTTTCGTGCACAATGACAAACAGGAGTGCAACATTCTCGAAAAACAATATGCAGAGTGGATTGCCATAACATCAATGAAAAACATCACTGCAGGCTTCAATATGGCTGAGTTTACCATTAGAAATGTCAAACAAATTTCACCTACGTAAGCGATTGTAGACCGTAACCCAAATCTGTATCTGTATGCATGAGAACCTGAATACCGGCAGAATTCACATTTTTGTACTAAAAAGAGACACATTATGCAGAAGTATAGTTTGCTGTTATGTGTGTTTTTCAGAGCCTGCTGTTGGTGTGTGACGCGCGTTCGCTGCGGGCGTATCGTGACGAGCTGGAGAAAGAGAGAAGGCCGTTGAAATTGATTCCTTATTTTCGTTTTCGAAACTTCTGTTGGTTGGTCCGATCGATTGTGCCATCGATTTTCGAACGTAAAATGACAGCCCTAATTCTGACCAATCACAGCAGACTGGGCCGTCTGACCAATCAGAGCAGAGCAACTCTAGAGAGGCGGGGTTTAGAGAGACTGAATCCTTGATCAAGCAGTTTCAGACACTGAGAGAAAAGAGCTGATACTGCAGTGGATATTATGAGAAAATTAAAGTGTTTTTTGACCTTGGATGCATGTAAACCAGCTGTAGGAGACGCCAAAACAAAATAAGAAACCTTAAAAAATAGCATAATAGGGGCACTTTAGAAGAAAGCTGGTACCTTCTTAGCATAGAGGACTATCTTCTGGAATTGACCGGTCTCAGCAAAGCACTGAATGACTTTAGCAGGAATATTCGCGCGGAGATAAACGCTGAGGGCCAGAGTGATGTCAGTGGCCTTCACCAGATCGCCCAACTCCTCCGAGCACTCCAGCTGCAGGGCATCATGGGAAAAAGATGACAGATAGATAGATAGATAGATAGATAGATAGATAGATAGATAGATAGATAGATAGATAGATAGATAGATAGATATTAAGCACATTAATTTAGATTTCACTTTAAGTCAAAATAACAAAGCTTATTGTAAAAAATAAATCATTTTAAATATGAATATAATTGAATACAAAAACTATATGTTTCTGTGGTGGGTGGCTCTAAAAGCTAACTTACTTTCAAACTTACTTTTAACTTGCGTCTCAAAATACTGTTTAAACTTAACTTTCGTTTTCACAAACTTCTATAAATGCACAGATATACTGAAATAAAATTATAAAAAAAGAATTTATACGTAACAAGTGAGAAAAGCGAATCGTGACAGCACACCTTCTCTCCCTTGAGCCACTTCTCCAGGAGCTGCTTGCGTCCCTGTTGCAGCACCGGCCTGCAGAGCTCCACCGACTCCAGCTTATTCAGCTGCCCGCGGTCCAACAGAACCCCGAAATACTGCAGGAGCGGAGACGCCTGGGTGCCCTGCGCCGGGACCGTCTGGAACCTGCGGATGGTGTCCGCCGTACGCAAGACTCCCTGAGCGTTCAGTCGTACACAGAGAGAGAGAGCATTCAGAGATGACAGCAAACGTTTGTGTTGAAAGTGAAAGAGTGTCACTCAGTTTTGAGATCTATGGGCCCTATCATACACCCCGAGCAATGCAGCGCCAAGCGCGACGCAAGTGTGTTTTGCTAGTTTCAGCCCGACGCAGTTATCATTTTCATGTCCTGCGCCACGTTAGTTAAATAGCAAATGCATTGCGCCCATCTGTGCGCCCATGGGCTGCTGGTCTGAGAATGAGGTGTATGTTCTGGCGCATTGTTGGAGCGTTGCTATTTTGAGGAACTGAAATAGACTGAGCCATTGGTTATAAAAACCTGGGTGTTATACTAGACTGCAACCTGTCTTTTGAAAATCATATTTCATATGTTACAAGAACCGCCTTTTTCCACCTTAGAAACATTGCTAAGCTACGTAATATGCTATCAGTTTCTGATGCAGAAAAGTTAGTTCATGCGTTCATGACCTCGAGACTAGATTACTGTAATGCTTTATTAGCTGGTTGTCCTGCATCCTCAATAAACAAGCTACAGTTAGTCCAAAATGCCGCCGCTAGAGTTCTTACTAGATCAAGAAAATATGATCATATAACACCAATTTTATCATCACTACATTGGTTACCTATAAAGTTCCGTATTAATTACAAGGTATTGCTACTGACTTATAAAGCCCTAAACGGCTTAGCTCCAGTCTATTTAACGGATCTTCTATCGCCCTATAATCCATCGCGCTCTTTAAGGTCACTAAATTCGAGGCTTTTGGTCATACCTAGGATATCCAGATCATCCAAAGGAGGGAGAGCATTTTCACATTTAGCTCCAAAACTCTGGAATAGCCTTCCTGATACTGTTCGTTGCTCAGACTCGCTCTCCCAGTTTAAAACTAGATTAAAGACGCATCTCTTCAGCCAGGCATTCATATAATACTTTTAATCTTACAGTTAAATCCAACCTCTAGTTCATAAACGCCAGAGGAGAACTGGCCCCCGACTGAGCCTGGGTTCTCCCAAGGTTTTTTTTTTTCTCCATTAGGTCACCTGATGGAGTTTTTCGGTTCCTTGCCACTGTTGCTTTTAGCTTGCTCAGTTGGGGATACTTAATTTAATTAATCAATCAACAATACTATTGATCAGCATTACCAAACGTGGACGTTTTCCACTAGAAACAAACATTGATGTATTATTTTAATTTAATACTGTGAAGCTGCTTTGATACAGTCTGTATTGTGAAAAGCGCTATATAAATAAACTTGACTTGACTTGACTTGACTTGACCATTGACCAACTGAAACCTGGTCTAAAGTCGATGGCACAATAATTTTTTTTGTTATTTAAAGCGTACACTCTGCTTATTACACACACACACAGGGACGCACAGCAGCACACAAAGATGCCAAATTTAAAAAAAAAAAGGATTACAATGTAAAAGATTAATATTGTGTACATAAAGATATGGTGGAATCCGGCTTGTCCCGTAGATGGTCTGCTTGTGCTTTAACCTCGCACACGAGCAGATCCGTTTCCTCGCTAGAGACGCGTTCAGTCTTTCCATTTGTAAATTCCGTCATGTAAATAGCGAATCCGCCATGGCGCAAGCACAACTGGCTTTTAAAGGGAATGGGAGATGAGACAGTGACATCAGCGGCAATCCACCTGTCAATCAAGTGGCCACGCCCTTAATTATGCAGAACTTTAAGGCTTAATTTAATTTAAACTGACGAGTTATAAAAAATTCACCCCCCTCACAGTCGTCATGAAGGGCAAAATTAGCTTTATAGACCAAACCGCTTTTTGTACCAGGCTGTAAACATGTTTTTTTCTGTTGTAAAGTTGGGCATTTTAACATGGGGGTCTATGGGATTGATTCTCTTTTGCAGCCTGTCTCTAGTGGCCAGTCGATGAATTGCAGTTTAAGTCACTTCAGTGTTGGATTAAAGAGAGACGGGAAGGTTGCCGCTTGGTTTTACCTTGGGAGCCGATGCAGCGACTTTGGCCGCCTCCGTGTAGCTGCCCTGTGAGAAGAGTGTGTTGAACTTGTGTGTCAACAGCTCCTCGGCTCCGGGAAGATCACTGCGTAACGCCATCCGTAACGCCAGCTCAGGATTCTGCAGCACACTAGTCACGTAATTTACAATGTTCTCCTCCTCAACACACACCGACAGGACCTAAAAGCACACACACACACACACACACAAACACACACATGTGGAATAACCAGACAGAAAAGGGTTTCCAGAACATGAAACTTCTGGACAAACTAGGCTGAAAATCTAAACTAATTGTCATTTTAATTTAAAAGGTGTTTTTTGGATAATTAAAGGTGCAGTAAAATGGATCAGACTGAGCACCACAACAAACTTGTAGCCAATCAGCAGTAGGGGGCGTATCCACTCATGATGGGGGAGGTGAGAGAGAGAGCCAATCAGCAGTAGGGGGCATGTCCACTCATGATGGAGGAGGTGAGAGAGAGCCAATCAGCAGTAGGGGGCATGTCCACTCATGATGGGGGAGGTGAGAGAGAGAGAGAGAGAGCCAATCAGCAGTAGGGGGCATGTCCACTCATGATGGGGGAGGTGAGAGAGAGAGAGCCAATCAACAGTAAGGGGCATGTCCACTCATGATGGGGGAGGTGAGAGAGAGAGAGAGCCAATCAGCAGTAGGGGATGTGTCCACTCATGATGGGGGAGGTGAGAGAGAGAGAGAGAGAGCCAATCAGCAGTAGGGGGAGTGTCCACTCATGATGGGGGAGGTGAGAGAGAGAGAGAGCCAATCAGCAGTAGGGGGAGTGTCCACTCATGATGGGGGAGGTGAGAGAGAGAGAGAGCCAATCAGCAATAGGGGATGTGTCCACTCATGATGGGGGAGGTGAGAGAGAGAGATAGAGCCAATCAGCAGTAGGGGGAGTGTCCACTCATGATGGGGGAGGTGAGAGAGAGAGCCAATCAGCAGTAGGGGGCGTGTCCACTCATGATGGGGGAGGTGAGAGAGAGAGAGCCAATCAGCAGTAGGGGGAGTGTCCACTCATGATGGGGAGGTGAGAGAGAGAGCAAATCAGCAGTAGGGGGCGTGTCCACTCATGATGGGGGAGGTGAGAGAGAGAGAGCCAATCAGCAGTAGGGGGTGTGTCCATGATTGGGAGAGGAGAGAGAATGAGTTGAGCAAGAGGGAGATTTGAAGAAAGACTGCAGAAAGAGAGATGGCTGAGAGAGACATTACACAAAAAGAAGGGTTGTGATCAGGCAAGAGCTTCAGGACCCTCATTAATATTAGAAAAGCTTTCAAGCGCCGGAGAGACTTAAGCGGGAAGGCGTGAAAACATTTTGCTTTGCTTCTGCTATGATAAAAGAGACACTCTTTCATTGCTGGGGGAGGGGGTGTATTCGTTTGGGTTGATTTCAAATATCAACAGTGTTTGATTTTGAGAAATCGCATACTGCACCTTTAAGTGAAGAGAAAATGGCAACTATTTGAATCGAATCCATAACCTCTGGGTTACCAGTCTGACTCTCTAACCATTAGGCCACGATTGCCCCCATTTAACATAATTATATTTACATTTGAATTATATTTATTAAGTTAGATAGATAGATAGCCTCCTGGGACCCAGAAAAAAAAAAGTTTTTTGAATTTAGTTTTTTTCCATGTCATCACACTGTTTAGATCACAATAAACAAATGGTAAAAAAACATTTTTGCAAAATAATATTTTATTCATAAGTTATGCTATGTCCTCTGTAGTGGACGCCAGGACTAAGTTGTTTAAAAAATAAAATGACATGAAATTATATGTATAGGCAAAAACAATGGGATTTTTTTTTTTCAATCACCAATAAATTTGGGGGTTTCAGGATTTTTTCAACCAAAATTTGTATAAAGATTATTCTCAACTATGTTATGAAAGAAATAACGGAATGAATTGATACACCATTTTACATTATGCAATATGTGGGTAAAATGTCCATAAATTAATATTCCCATTCAATGCAATGTATATATAAACTGTATCTAATTAAAAACCTTAATGTGTTCTTGGAGCAACATTTAATGAAAAAAGAAGTGTAATAATTGGAGTAATAATTGGCAACATTTTAATAATAATATCTAATATTTCATAGGAATATTGATGTATAATTTATTTCCATATTCACTTGTTGTGTCTCACAAAATGCCTGATAAACATGATTTAAGTCCTGGTGTCCTCTACAGTGGACACGTTTGAAATCAACGCCCTGTTCTGTAACAGAAAATATTTTTTTTATTTGAAACCCCTTAACATTTTCCTGAGATGTTGTTTTATGAAATACAATTTGAAAAGTAGTCCAATTTAAATTATAATTACAATATATTATCATATTTCCATAAGAATGCTACATTTGATCACTAAATTAATGTCAGACATTTTTAAAGACCAAGGAGAAGTTGTTTTCATGGTGAAACCTCCAAACATTTGGTATCTCCGAAAAGTCCTGAATGTGCTCTTTACAGGACACCCAGGTTGTGTCATGTGACATGTATGACGTCAGAGAAATTCACTAAAATATAATGTCCACTACAGTGGACAAAAGTCTATTCTTGGGTCCCAGGAGGATAGATAGATAGATAGATAGATAGATAGATAGATAGATAGATAGATAGATAGATAGATAGATAGATAGATAGATAGACAGACAGATTAGATAAATGTGCAACGTGAGACGACTACAAGAGCATGTTTGAGTGTTTATGTTTCTTTTTCAACCCATAATTTTCAGTGTTGCATTCCGCAGTCACACAAACAGTGAGTGAGAGGTGGTGTGTGTGTGAGTGCAGATGTGTGTGTACCTGCCCCTTCTTATTAACCCCGATGATCCCAGATGTGCTCTCATGACCCGCCGTGACGAATATAGTTTCAGCGCTGATGCGGTTCATGTATATACACACACCCGACTCCAGATCATACATGTGAAAGTAGCCGTATTTGGTGATGAGGTAGATGACGCCGTGCTTCAGACCGATCTGAGAGGAAACACAGGACAGGCGTGAGGTGAACGTGTGCTGGTTAATTACACATGTGATCGGGTAATAGTGTGTAAGGATTTAACCTGCATGGCTACAGGAAAGTCTGTCTGTGCTTCAGGAGGGAAGAACACATCCACTGCTTTCTTAGTGAACGGCTGGTTCCCAGTCTGAGGCTGACCGACCTCGATGATGTGCAGCTGGAGAACACAAACACATGCAAACAGTCCCGGACAAAAGTCAAGTCAAGTCACCTTCATTTATATAGCGCTTTTAACAATATAGACTGTTTAAAAGCAGCTTTACGCCGTGTCCTAACTACACGCGACGCATCGCGCGATAAATGTTCTTTTCCATGTCAATCGGAGTGTACCAGCCGCGACGGCGACACGCGACGATTCTATTTTAGAAACGGTTTCTATTTTTCTGCAACGTCGCGCTGGAACAACAAACACAAAGTGTGGCACTGATTACTGTTTATGTGCTTTATTTAATGTTAAAAGCGTGTAATGTGACTTTGAATATCATTTAGTGCTCCAGCTTTGCTGCTGTAAAAGCAACAATGGATAATTCACCTCAGATCTACAAATGGAACAAGAACGTTCAAACTGTGAACAAACAAGTGTATTATTTGTCAAAGATTGTTTTAGTAACTCAGCCTATGTATTTTTAATAATGTTTAAATGGAGTAATATTTGTGAATTTGATTATGTAGCTACTTGTCCATTTTCTTGCGAGTGCCGTCAAGATTACTCTCTGGTGGCGTGCACTCGCCGCGAGACTCCGCCCACACGCTGTTCTGATTGGCTGACTCCACCCACATGCTGTTCTGATTGGCTGACTCCACCCACACACTGTTCTGATTGGCTGACTCCGCCCACACCCTGTTCTGATTGGCTGACTCCACCCACATGCTGTTCTGATTGGCTGTGGGTTTTGATTGATTTTGACGCATCTCGCAGTTTCGTCGCTTCTAGTGTGGACAGACAAATTATTTGTCGCTGGAATCTTATCGCGCCGCGTCTGGTTAGGACACGGTGTTACAGTGATTACAGGAAAATAATGGAACACAGATTGTTTTGGTTTTACAGCAGCTCTAGGAAAAAGTTATTGTCCAGGTAAAGCAAGTTTTTGATTGATTCACTTCCGTTGTAAAAATCATTAGTTATTAATTTAGGGGCCGCTTACACGACAGCATTTTAACTGAAAACAGAAAACTTGTAATGCGTTCATTTGCACAACAACAGTGTTTGGAGGCTCGAGAACGCAAACTTTAAAATAGGTTCCAACTAAGTTTTGAAAAACGTGATCATCTCCGTGTAAACTTCAAAAACGTGAATCTGTGAAAACGGTGACGGCGTGCACATGCATATTACGTGTTTAGTCTATAGATATGCGCGTTTGAATATGTATGTGCGCAGGCACGTAGTCTTTCTTTACAAATTGACATTGCCAAATTACTTGTCTGGCCTGCATCACACTGCAGATCCGCGGATCCTTTTGGAATTATTTTGACAAAGTTTTATCTCTACAGAGGTAAAGAAACAAATCAGCTGTTGATGAGCCCAATATTTAGCGAGGCAGAAAGCATGAACGGTCACCTTTCCTCCAGCCTGAGCTCTGACAGCGAAGCAGAAGAGCGTTGAAGCGTTTGAGTTTCCCTCCAGTTTATAAAGTCCAAACGCCGCCGCGTGACCCTCGATGGGCTGAGACACCTTCCGGTCCACACTGAACAACTGCATGGCACCAATGACCCGGTTCTGCTGCAGGACCCACAGACAGAGGGAGTTACACACCCACACAGATGTTCACAAACCACCTGCTTTTGTGTAGAAACGTGGATTTATTTTTGTATATATACAGTATATATAAACTATAACCATTAAAAGGCAATTATTTCTATGTAAGTCAACAAATCTACAGTATTCTGCCAGTCCAAAACAAATAATAAAGCCATAAAAGTTTTACATGCCAATTACATTCCTATGTAATTAAAAAATAATATTAAGCTTAATACCAGTATGACCACCGTAATACAGACTTGCATGTTTATGTAACAAATATTTTGGTATTTGATATACGTTCATTCACTTATAATACTATATAATTGTGGTTCCATTTAATACATTTGACCATGTTTGTCCAATCCACAAAGTTCAAAATTCTCGCACAATACACACACACACACACACACACACACACACACACACACACACACACACACACACACACACACTCAAACACACACACACACACACACACACACACACACACACACACACACACACACTCACAGACACACACACACACTCTCTCTCATAATGCACACACAAACAAACACACACACATACTCACTCACTCACTCACACACACACACACACACACACACACTCACAGACACACACTCTCTCTCACAATACACACACACACAGACACACACTCTCTCTCACAATACACACACACACACTCACACTCACCTGCGCTGATATCCCGATGAGCAGGAGCCACTTCTGCTGCTCGTCGGTTCTGTAGTTTATGATCTGACATCCAGCGAGACTGGCGTGCCGATCGAACATCTTGATTGGCTGAGAGTCTCCCTCCATGCTCCAATGATAGACGGCCGTGTCCGTAACCAGGGCGATGGTGTTAACGGAGATCCACTTCCAGAACAGGACTTCATCCGTCATGGTGTGAGCCTTCACTTTACTCTTCATCTCCATGTTGAAGATCTGAAGCGTTCGCTCCGCTGTGGGACACAGACGACAAGTGACCTTTGACCTTTCACCATAAACAGACCAAACACTTCATATCAGCAGTGACGAGCGTAACGTCATTAGTTCTTTCAATACTTTTACTATACTTTAAAAGAAAGCTTTAAAGTATTCGGTATCAGGATTTTTTATCTGAAAAAGCCCAAAACAGAGTACATTATTTTTTACATTTATTTATTACTAAGAAACATAATTTAAAACATTCCCCATGAGATCTGCATGAGATTCATCATTAACTAAAAGGCGGAAAAGGAAGGTCGTTTCAGAGGTTGTTATATTTTGATGAAAGATTATGAAGTCAAACATTTCTATGGAATAACATGCAGGAATGTGCATTACGGAAGTAAACACTGATTTCAGGTTGACTTTTAAAGTGATATTCCTGAACACTGAATATCATTATTAAATATAAGAAATTATCTACAACTGTACTTTAATTAATCATTGTCATTAATCATGATCTGATATTAAATTTATGTTTTACCTCTGTTCATCACAGAAACAGATGAGACAGTAACTGTGAGCATCACTGAGAACCGATTTTAGTGTTATTTATATATTATTATTATTATTATAGTTTTTATTAATATTCAGAATTAGCTTTTATTTAAGTTTGCATTTAAATTATAGTTTAAGTGCTGTCAAACCAATTAATTGCATCAAACATAAAAGTTTGTGTTTATATAATATATGTGTGTGTGTGTGTGTGTGTGTGTGTGTGTGTGTGTTTATATATATATATTATATATATATATATATATTATGTGTGTGTGTACATATACTTTTACAAATATATATACACACAATGTTCACACACATATTATATGTGAGATTTTGTTAGATGCAATTAATCACGATTAATCGATTTGACAGAAATAATGTGTATTAAAAATGGAATGTCCCCCAAATGTATTATATTTAAAATTTAACTTTTTTTCAGATTTACTTTTACATTTTAGTACTTCAGCTAAAACCTTTTAATTGCCAATGCAAAATTTAAACTGTTTTTTAAGTTTTTCATGTTATTTATATTTTATTTTAATCAGCTCTATTTCAAGAATGATTTTCATTAGTTTAGTTCTAGTTCACACAGAGCGTCCTCCGCCGGGTCACATGATCTGCTCCATTACAGATTATTACACATGATCAAGCGTTGAATGGCCGGTGGGTTTGTGAACCAGGATGTGATGTAGAAAAGATCGAGAACGGATAGATGAAGCTTTTCGACTAACAGGAACGATTCGCTGTAACTGTAAACACACAAACACATTCTTCACAGTCTGATTAAACTGAGGATTGTGTTTAGCACTTGATTTAGTTCCTGAAACGGATACTAAAGGCTCACATGTCTTTAGCAATTTTCCATAATATAATTTTTCCTGTGAAATATGAGGTCATATCAACTGACCGTTCGCACAAACACACGTTTACTGTCTAAAGAGGGACATTCCATAGACTTCTATTGATTTTATTTACAGTTACAGAAGTTATTAATATTATTACTGTACACAGAAGCTGGTTTCCCATTGTTGAATACAAAAATAAAAAGGGTAATTGCGACTTTTTATCTCACAATTCGGATATAAACTTATACAAATGTGCAATTACGAGTTATAAAGTCAAAATAGACAGGCCGGAAAAAAAAAAGTCTAGAATTGCCAGATATAAACTTGCAATTGCGAGAAAAAGGTCAGAATTGCGAGTTATATAATTTTTTTTCTCTGAATATTGTGATATAAAATATTTAAAAATAATTGAAAGTTGCAATTCTGAGAAATAAAGTCAAAATCGCGCAATTTAAACAAGTTTAAATCAAGTTTAATCATGCAATTTTGACTTTATAACTCGCAATTGCAAGTTTATATCGATTATACAAGTTTATATCAGAATTGTGAGATAAAAGGTTGCAATTACCTTTTTTATTTTCTTACTCCGTGGCGGAAACAAGCATCCATAATTACCTGATCCTAACAGAAAACTTTCAGCATTTTTACAATTTTTTTTACAATTTTTATATATACGTTTTACAAATGAGGATGTCCCTGGATGTCCATGTGAGGTTTAGCTTATTCTGGGTACAAATCTGTCCCCAAAGTGTGGTTACGAAGAACAGACACACAGTGATCATGCATATTTAGTCAATGAGACACAGACGTCTACATACAGTACAGGTCAAAAGTTTGGAAACATTACTATTTTTAATGTTTTTGAAAGAAGTTTCTTCTGCTCATCAAGCCTGCATTTATTTGATCAAAAATACAGAAAAAAAATGTAATATTGTGATATATTATTACGTTTTAAAATAATTGGTTTTCAGTTTATTATACTTTAAATTATCATTTATTTCTGTGATGCAAAGCTGAATTTTCAGGATCATTACTCCAGTCTATCACATGATCCTTTACAAATCATTCTAATATGATGATTCATTATCAAAGTTGGAAACAGTTCTGCTGCTTAATATATTTTCATAACCTGTGATACTTTTTTAGGATACTTTGATGAATAAAAAGTGAAAAAATAAAAATAAAAAAGCAAATGTTTTAAAAATAGAAATCTTTTGTAACAACAATATACACTACTGGCCAGTAATTTGGGGCCAGTAATTTTTTTTCTTTCTTTTTTTGAAATAAATCAATACTTTTATTCAGCAAGGATGTGTTAAATTGATAAAAAGTGATAGTAAAGAAGATTTATATTATTAGAAAATATATTTTTATTTTGAATAAATGCAGTTCTTTTTAACCTTTTATTCATCAAATATATTAGGCAGCAGAACTGTGTCCAACACTCATAATAAATCAGAATATTAGAGTGATTTCTAGACTGGATGTCACATGTGACACTGAAGAATAGAGTAATGATGCTGAAAATTCAGCTTTGCATCACAGGAATAAATTATTTTTTAAAGTATATTCAAATAGAAAACTATTATTTTAAGTTGTAATAATATTTCACAATATTACTGTTTTTTTCTGTATTTTTGATCAAATAAACGGAGCCTTGATAAGCATTAGAGACTTCTAACGTAATGTTTCCAAACTTTTGACCTGTACTGTCCATATGAGAGATGTGTGTGTGAAGACCACAATGATTGACAGGCGTCATTCCAGAACGGCTGAAAGACTCACCATCTTCAGCGAGTTCAGAGAGCAGTTTAGTGGTTAGAGTGAGAAATGACATTTTTCAGAAGCATATCAGAAAACAACAGTGAAGCGTGTCAGACTGATTGAGGCACAAACAGCGGCACCTTTGAGCGCGATGACTTTGCTGGCCGGGTTCATGATGGCGCTGTCGGCCGTGATGGGCCGGCGGATGGGGTTGGTCGGGTCGCTCAGGTCGATGATGATCACCTGGTTCTGCTCGCCCACCTTCTCTCGGATGCAGATGAAGCGATCCGACTCCATGGTCAGGCAGCTGAAGCTGATCCCGGCAGGACTCACTCCCAGAGACTGCAGCTGAGGGAGACACGGACACTCGCTCAATGCAATGCACGATATTGAAGAGAAGTGCGATATGCGATAACTCATTAAATAATGCGATATGCGATAACGCTTAAAGTGGGTAAAATAAACTTAAATTATCTTTTAAATATATTTAGGGTTTATTTAACAACAGAAACTGAATAATCAAATGTAAAAGTAAAACACTGCTCACTCAATGAATTAAATATATAGCCTACTGATTCTTATTAAAGCTACAAAAGTTATTCAGCTGAGAGCAGTGAGTGATTTTCTCTTCGTCTTTTGTTCATGACCGCAGTTATTGCAAACCGTTGCGATATGCATATCGCGATATATTTGCGATATTTCGATAATTTGTATAGCGCTTTTCACAATGCACATCATTCAAAGCAGCTTTACAGAAAGTGCATGAGTCCATATTACAATTTAGAGTGATGAACTAGCTAAACCCGATGCCATAACACAGGAGCTGATGAAAAGCTAATTATAATTATATAAAAATCATAAAAGATGACAAACTAAAAATGAATAAATACATTTAAAATAAAAACACAATAAAAAAGTGCAGTTAAAAAAAATTATATAATAAAATAATAAATATGATTAATAAAAAATAAAAAGCACTTAGGCCTACTAAGAATCGTTACTTTAAGATTAAATGAATACTTTTAAAATGAAACAAAACAATGTGTAACAACATAAATAAAAATAAAATAATAATAAAAATAAAAAAATAAAAAATAAAGCATAATAAAAAATTACAATAAAAAGCACGTACTAAAAACTTATTAATCATAAAAATGTAAGATTAAAATGAATACTTTTGAAATAAAACAAAATTATATAGAATATATATATATTATAAATTAATTGCTAAAACAATTGCTAAATGATGTAATCATAAAAATCCTGAAAAGAATAATCAAAATAAAACACTTACTAAAATGAATTAAATCATAATCAAATTAAAACGAATGATTTTAAAATAGTCAATCAAAATAAAACACTTACTAAAAATTTGTTAAATCATAATCTAATTAATATGAAAAATTTGAAAATAAAATAAACAAAATGAAAAAAAAAATTATATCATAAGAATGTAAAATAAAATAACTTAAAATAAAAAATGAAAAAAAATGTAAATCATAAAAATGTTAAATTGAAATGAATAATTATTAAATCAAAATAATTAAATCAAAAAATGAAAAAAAAAAAAATTTGTTTACCTGCATGTCATGTGACCATTAACCAACCCATACACATATCAACATGGTGTAAAATTATTGAAATATTAACTTGAAGTCACCCTGAGATTTTACATTTAGTCATTCCTGCAATAAAGCATCAAGCGATAAGCATCTCTAATGTTAAAGAGTTAGTTCACCCAATACATTTAAATTATGTCATCATTTATTCACCCTCAAGTGAAGAATATGGGTCATGGGTAGCATTGTCCCCACTGACTTACATAGTATGGAAAACAGAAATACTACGGAAGTCAATTGTTTGGATACCCATTCAAAGTATCTTCTTTTGTGTTCAGCAGAAGACAGAAACTCAGAAATATTTTGGGTGAACAATCCCTTTAATCAAGAGTGTCCGTCCTGACTGTCAATAGTGTCGAGATTCAAGACATTCTCTTTGCTATTTTCCTCTTGGTGAAATCTCACAGGTCCAAACTCTCAGTACAGCTATATCTTCCACATTAAACATGTTCTGATGAGATCCAGGCCGAGGAAACATCACAAGTGTTTGTGTAATATGGAGGGGTGAAGCTCCACATTCTTCAGGGGTCAGAAGTCTCTCTCTGGGGTCGAAAGTGATTCACTGCTGAGAAACACAGGCGTAACGCAAACCTGCTGTCTGTCTTACTGGAACACACTGCTGACGCAAGGACCTGGAGATACTGTATAGCAGCCTACAGCCAACACACACACACACACACACACACACACAAACACATACACTGAGTCAGAGAAAACAGAGCCACAATTCTTCCCTCCCTTTTCTTGTCTCAGCATTACTGACTCAAACACACACACACACACACACACACACACACACACACACACACACACACACACAGACACAGACACACACACACCCACACACATTAGTGCTCTAATTAACATCTTTGACTTCACAAAATCTCTGTTATCTTCGTGTCTCTCTTCTGGATAGGATCCTGATATCGTTTTAAAATCCAGCTTTTAATGTTGTGTCTATGTGGTGTTTTTAATACGCTTTAAGACAAAGCATGTGTAAGTTCATAAGTCGACAGCATTGCTGAGTATTTCCTCCTTAAAACTGCAGTGAACCAAAGACAGTCTCAAAAACACACTTTGAAATCGCTGGTGTTTCTGACGTCACAAACTACCTTGTAACCAATCAGATCAACATGTGATCGTTAACCAGTGGATCTCTGAGCTGAGTGAGTGAGTGGAGGCGGGGCTCATTTGCATATTCATAGAACCGCGAATACGAAATGAGGCAAGGGTGTCGAGTTACATTCAAGATATTTTAAGGCATGACGAAAAGAAGAAAAAAAATGTAATTTTGGTAATCAAAGATGAGTTTTAAGGGAAGACATTAAATTAAATAAATTAAATACACTGTTTTTGCTGCAACAACCAACACACATCATTTGTTTACGTACAGGCCAAAACATACTTCCAAGTAAAGTGCACTACGGTCCGCTTGAGATATGTAAATTTCTGTCCGTTTCAAATTCATTCCAAACACACCTAATCTGATGAGTATCAGGAAACCAGGTGCTTTAGAAACGTTAGGTAAAGACTCATTTGAATAAAGCTGCCTGCAATTTACAAACTGTCTGGAGCTTCATACTTAATATAGAAATATATGATGAACATACTCGAAAACTCACAGAGTCAACATTACCAACAGCACTGAACCTCTACGGATATTAGTCCAGTCATTTTATGAAAAAAGGTTGAACAAATTGCAACAGAAGCAAACTCAACTGATTTTGTATCCTCAATATGTCCTGAGTAAGGGGAAAAAAAGCCCTGAAGAATCCCATTAGGGTAAAGTTTAGAAAAAGACTCAAATATTCATACGCCTATTCATTCTTTCTCACGTGAATAGGGTAAATATTTTAACCTTTAGATATCACCATGAAAATTAGTGAGTTGATTACTTACATCAAGACAAACAAAAAATGTATTACAAGTTTTTTTAAATTGTTTGTTAACATGGACAAACGGTGCATAATCTAATTACAGATATGCTAATTTGCATAAATACCACAACAGATCTAAACATTGGGAATAGCCAGGAGAAAATGTCTTGTTGAATATTGTTGACAGATAACAGTAAAATACTTAATGTTAAGGTCTGAATGGAACCCATTTAGGCTACCCATGAACATTAATACATAGAGGCAGGAAGAAGTACTTTAGAAACCAGCCTTTATTAGTTATTATTATTATTATTGCAGAGTAATATTTGTTTCTGGGGATTCACTTTTTATTTTACCTACCTTTTGTCTTCTGCATTCTCCTTACCATTGTCTCCTGTTCTTCTCTCAGACTCGTCCCCCAGAAACAGTCCCACGGGCCCAGCCCCAAACCCCATCTCTGCAATAATAATAATGAATAAAGGCCGGCTATACCCAATGTTTAGATCTGTTGTGGTATTTATGCAAATTAACACATACGTAATTAGATTATGCACCGTTTGTCCATGTTAACAAACAATTAAAAAAACTTGTAATACATTTTTTGTTTGTCTTGGTGTAAGTAATCAACTCAGTAATTTTCATGGTGATATCTAAAGGTTAAAATATTTGCCCTATTCACGTGAGAAAAAGAATGAATATGCGTATGAAGAGGATATATTTGGGTCTTTTTTGAAAATTTCCCCTAATGGGATTCTTCTGGGCTTTTTTTTTTTTCCTTACTCAGGACATATTGAGGATACAAAATCAGTTGAGTTTGCTTCTGTTGCAATTTGTTCAAGGTTGACCCCCATTGGCTTAAAATGACTGGACTAATTGGCAATTGGTTATTGCCAACCTAAAGCTAAAACCACAGACATTTTTTGGGAATATTCATCGATTCAGTGTGCTTGGTTTGCTAAACTTGTGACGTTACACAAACATAGAGAAGCCTATTGAACAGCAATTTCACTTTGTAAGAGGAAAATCAGCCAAATCAGGCTTTAAATCTAACATGTGTAAGCGAAGGGATAGGCTTTCGTTATTGTAGATAGCATTAGCCTTGTATGAAAAGCAATGCATTCATGAGATGCCCTCAATAAAGTCCCACAGGACACTAGGGATGTAGTGAGGCAGAAAGATCCATATGTCCACACACACACACACACACACACACACACACACACACACACGCACACACATCTTAATAAGGAGTTAAACTCATTTCCTGATGGGCTCGTCTACGATGACGCTTCTGACTGGCCGTCTTTCGTCTCCCAGCATTGAGATAAAGCAGACTCTCTCTGTCTCGGTCTCTTCCGCCTGCTGATCTGTTACTGCAAGACATCTACATTCATGCATTTGGCAAATGCTCTTATGCAAAACTAAACATTTTATCAGCATGTGCTTCCCTGGAAAGTCATGTGAAAAAGAAAGTACACCTTCTTTGAATTCTATGGTTTTACATATCAGGACATAATAAAAGAAAATCATCTGGTCATTAGCAGGTCTTAAAATGAGGTAAATACAACCTTAGATGAAAAACAACATATGACATATAACACATTATTTGTTTGACATTAAATGAAGAAGCCATATGTGACAAAAAACTAAGTACACCTTAGCGTGGTTCTATGAATATGCAAATGAGCCCCGCCTCCACTCACTCACTCAGCTCAGAGATCCACTGGTTGACGATCACACGTTGATCTGATTGGTTACAAGGTAGTTTGTGACGTCAGAAACACCAGCGATTTCAAAGTGTGTTTTTGAGACTGTCTTTGGTTCACTGCAGTTTTAAGGAGGAAATACTCAGCAATGGTGTCGACTTATGAACTTACACATGGTTTGTCTTAAAGCATATTAAAAACACCACATAGACACATAAACAACATTAAACGCTGGATTTTCACCACAGGAGGACTTTAACAGAGCTGTGAATAAAAAAAAGTGGACGTCCCAGCAAAGATCAGACCGTGCATTGCTCAAAGAAATCGCAAAACACCCAAAAACTACAATTCAGACTCTACAGGCCTAACATGTTAAAGTGCATGACAGTACAATTAGAAAAAGTCTGAACAAGTATGTCCTGTTTGGAAAGGTTGCCAGGAGAAAGACTCTTCGCTCTAAAAAGAACATGCTTAGGTTTGCAAAGTTGCATCTGGACAAACCACAAGACTTCTGGAACAATGTCCTGTGGACAGACGAGACCAAAGTGAAGATGTTTGGCCATAATGCACAGAAAACCAAACACAGCATCTCAGCACAAACACCTCATACCAGCTGTCCATCACGCCAATGCAGGGCTGAGGATTCCTGGCTTGTTTTGCAGCCACATGACCTGGACATCTTCAGTAATTGAGTCGACCATGAAGTCAAATTGAGTCAAATGTGAGTCCGCCTGTCTGACAGCTAAAGCCGGAGGATGCACACTGCGATTTATATTAGTCCTTTACGATTGGTGCTGATCAGGCTGTACGAACATGATCATTGCTGTAAGCCATGTCACTCTGTAAGATCTCAGAAATGTCAGACGAGTGTCAAGACGTGTTAAAAACGGACGCACACAAGAACTTGTCCGGAGTTTTATATCATCAATCAATGACTCGTTCTATGACGGTGAGCAGCGTTACACGCGGGATTGATGTGATGCTACAAAGAAATCTCTAATGTTAATTTTGGGCACGGCTTATCTTGAAAAACTAAGACAATTTGAGGTTTGTCTGAGGAGAATCACTGTCGGACTGGGAGGCAAATCTTCTGACACTGCTAGAAATTGTCGGAAGTAAAGTTTGATATCGACGGTCATTAATAATCGGCTGTCAGTGAACATGTCAAACTAACGATCAAAGACTCCAGGTTTTAGCCTAGGATCAGAGGAATCTTTTAGGATTTGCAAATTGTCTCAGACGGCAAAATCGTGGCCAAAATCGCTAGGGCTGGTCCGAATACCATTTTTTGAGCTTCGAAGCTTCGGAGAGAGGGGCTGAACATATTCTTCTCTCTATTAAAGGCAGGAATCTCTATATGTCTGTCTGCCCGTTTGCATTATTATTATTATTTCGAGAACCATTCATCCAATCGACTTCACACGGGAGTGTCGCATTTGGTGCAATATAAATGGACAGGAGACGCGACACATTCAGAATTTAAACTTTTAGTAAACTACAGAACAGCGCGAGCGGGAAGCGGCGCCTCACGCGGGCAGGGCTTATATTCTCCGAAAACGGACACTGCACTAGTGATATAAAACGCACACACACAGGTCTGTTAAATTAAGCAATACTTTTAAGGTAGTCTAATATTTTTCTGACTAACAAATTACTGACACAGTAAAGGGTAGATTTAAATGAAAAGAAAACGAAATTTAAATAAAGAAAAACGAAATTTAAATAAAGAAAAAAGAAATTAAGTTAAATTAAAAACAAAATTAATTTAGATTGATAATAACGGGTAAAAAGGCTAATACATTTTGTTTCTATTATTCTATTTTCCACGATGTCAAAGCAACGCAGCTTAACCCAAAACACAAGCTCAGGCATGCACTTCGGTCCATACAAACTCCGCTATTCTGCGCTCTAGCCAGAGAACACTCTCCATTGCTGGAACACTTATAGGCGTCGGTTCTATTTCTAGCATGCACCTTTTTTCCGCGTGGCTCGAGCCGCGCCTGAGACGCGTGTCTCACGCAGGCAGTGTGCAAACTCCAACCTGTTAACATGGAGCCAAAAACAGACACGCCACGCAGCCAGTGTGTCGCCGGCCTTATTCAAGCGCGAATGAGAACCGTTTCGCGGGGGATCCCAGGTGTGCAAAAAAAAACAAAACAAAAACGAATATTCGAATGTCAAATTTGGAAATCGAATACCAACCCACCGAACGATTATTCGAATATTCGGGTCCAGCCCTAGAAATCGCACAGTGTGCGCCCGGCTTAAAGCTTGTCTGATATTGAGTCATGCAACAGGGCAATGATCACAAGCACAGCAGCAAATATACAACAGAACGGCTGAAAAAACAAAATAATCAAGGTTGCACCGGCTCAGTCGAAGTCCAGACATCAACCCGACCGTGGCGAGACCTTCAGAGAGCTGTGCAGAAACAGATGCTCGCAAACATTAATGAACTGAAGAACAGAACAGCGGGCCAAAACTCCTCCAGAACGATGCGAGAGACCGATACTCTCATACAGAAAACCATTACGCTTCTACAAGCTATTGAATCATACTTAGTTTTTCACACATGGCTTCATTTTGGCCTAGTTTTTGTTAAATAAATAATGGCATGTTGTAATATGTCATGTGTTGTTCATCTGAGGTTGTATTTACCTACGTTTAAGACCTGCTATTTTATTATTTATTATGTCCTGATATGTAAAACAATACAATTCAAAGAAGGTGTAATTTCTTTTTCACATGACTTATTGTATATTTTATCAACTGATATTAAAGGGATAGTTCGCCCAAAAATGATATTTAACCCATGATTTACTCACCCTCAAGCCGTTCGAGATGCATATGTCAATCTTTTTTCAGACAAACACATTTTCAGTTATTTTTAATGTGAAGCTATGGGGTCCACCTCCTTCAAGTCCCAAAATGTGCATGCATCCTTCACAAAAGTAATCCATCCGGCTCCAGGGGGATAAACGAAGGCCTTCTGAGGGTAATCCGTGCGGTTTTGTCGTAAAAATATACATATTTAAAACTTTATAAATGAAAATAACTGGCTTCTGGTAGCGGTCGACGGTACTTTTGTGAAGGATGCATGCACATTTTGGGACTTGAAGGAGGTGGACCCCATAGCTTCACATTATAACCACTGAAAGATCTAAGACATTTTCTAAAATAACTGAAAATGTGTTCGTCTGAAAAAAGATTGACATATGCATCTCGAACGGCTTGAGGGTGAGTAAATCATGGGTTAAATATCATTTTTGGCCGAACTATCCCTTTAAAGACTTAATTTTCTGCTCAAAACACAATCATGCAAGTAATGAGTTTAAATAAAGATATTTAGATCACTGCTAGACTTTAGTTTGAGTGTGTTTGTGTCATAAACTAGTCCTTTGTGTCAGTTTGTGCTGGTGATAAACATGTTTCCTCTTCCTGCTCATAACTTCATTAGCAGAGTCTCTATTGGGTTACAGCTTTACATCAGCGCCAGCGGCCAATCAGAAGACAGAGCAAAATGACACTGCAAAAAGAAAAAGCTAGAACATGAGCAGGACAAGATATAGTAGGGGAAAAGGTCATTTAAATAAAATTTGCGCACAATTTAAATGATATTGATTTTAAGATCAATAAGATGAGATTTGAAAGACTAGTGAAGCTTGTTTATATCGGTCTGTTGTTTTTCAGTTTAACATTATTTATAAGACATGAGCTGAATGAACTGTGTCTATTTATAAAAGAGCAGACACACACACACACACACACACACACACATTTATACATTCCCATTCAGGATCAAACTGTAACAATCCAATCCAGCACTGAATGAACTCAAACACTCATTCAAGACATAAAGCCGAGCTGCTAGAGGCCTAAAGTCCTGCCGGCTGCAGATTCTTGGCATTCTTTCACCAAACTGCACCGGCTGAGCGTTCGACACCGGAATGAGGAGAGAGAGAGAGAGAGAGAGAGAGAGAAATCAAAAGAAACCATGGAGGGACTGGGACTGGATCTCAAGAGACACGCTATAAAATTCCACAAATTACAACAAAATATCATCTCAAATCCCAGAGACTGCAGCATCTGGATTCAATCGGCAGGAGAGTGAATTCCAGATGTGTTTGAGGGATTCCAAGGCATTCTGTGAACGGCAAAGAAAACACAGCCCGTGGAAAGGTGAGGCCGGGACGATCCGCGAGACGCTCACACGTCTCTGTCATGGAGAATATTTTCAAAGCCGTGTAGAATGAAACTTCATTAGGGTTTGGCAACTGTGCTGAGGCTGTATGAACACAAAAATAACACTGTCCAATAGTTTCCAATGGATCCCGTCACGGAATAATACACACATTTCAGTGCAGGAGACGAGAAGAGCGAGTGAAGGAAAGTCTTTAACTTGAAAATCCTGCACTCTTAAAAAAAAAGGTTCTTTACTGGCATTGATGGTTCCATGAAGAACCTTTAACCTCCATTCCACAAAAGATTCTTTATAAGATTTGTTGGTAACACTTTATTTTAGTGTCCTTGTTACATATGTTACATGTACTGTAGTAATAACAGTAAATTATGCATAATTACATGCAACTAACCCTAAACCAAACCCTAATCCTACCCTAATCCTATAGTAAGTACATGCAGTTGCTTAATATTACTTAAATATATAATTACACTGTAACATTGACACCTTAAAATAAAGTGTAACCCTTTATTTTAAGGTGTCAATGTTACAGTGTAATTATATATTTAAGTAATATTAAGCAACTGCATGTACTTACTATAGAGTTAGGAATAGGGTTGAGGGTTAGTTGCATGTAATTATGCATAATTTACTGTTATTGCTATAGTAAGTACATGTAACACGTGTAACAATGACACTGTAAAATAAAGTGTTACCAATTTTTTTAAATGTTCATCACACTAAGAAAGAAAATGGTTCTTTTCAAAACTGATCACTGAACAGTTCTCTGAGGAACCAAAAATGTTTCTATTGCAACGCTGCAAACAACCTGTATTTTTAAGAGAAAGATGAATCACTGTCTCTTGACCACAAAACAATAATCCTGCCATTCCTATCTTTTCACACTCAAGTGGGAAACTAACACCTGACATAACTAATATATATATATACACAACCAACTTTATCTGCATACATACATTACATAAAGAACACTCACGTAAAGCAATATTTACTATATAGCAAATCTCAACTTGATTGCTTCTAACATTTCAAAATGCAATAATATCACACAGCTCTAATCTGCTAAATGCAACTATTCATGAAGATTTTAAGATAAACACACACACACACACTCACACAAACACACACACACACTCACACAAACACACACATACATATTAAAATATTATCAACATTAACATCGTGATTTTCTGTATATCTGCTTTGAAACTGTGCATTGTGAAAAGCACGGTAACACTTTATTTTACAGTGTCATCGTTACATAATGTTACATGTAGTTCATTAAGCATAATTACATGCAACTAACCCTAAACCAAATCAAACCCTAATCCTCCTAACTCTATAGTAAGTACATATAGTTAACCCAATATTACTCAGTACTTAAATGTATAATTACACTGTAATAAATGACACCTTAAAATAAAGTGTAACCAAAAGCACTATATAGCACTATATACATTGTTAAAAGCGCTATATAAATGAAGATGACTATATAAATATATTTGAAACGTGGATATCTTTCACAGCAGAGAACTGATTATCATCATAAATCACTATTATTGCTGATGATACTGTAGGGTTAAGGCTGGAATAACAGATTTTTGCCTTGATTTGCACAACGAAATAGCACTTTGCAACACTTTTAAACAGCACTGTGATGTTCCGGTCCTCTCCGGAGTGTTTTAACACCGCACATGACAGCACTGTGCTGAATGTAGCATCTGTGAGGAAGGAATAGCGCATGACGGTGCAACACAGTTTCAGTACATCTGACTAATGCAGTATAGAGGAAAAAGAGACACAGACAGTGTTAATACGTCAGCATTAAAAGCTCACTGAAATCTGTATTGGGAAATGAGCAACTTAATAGTCAGATTCAACACTGACAACAACCCACAATCAGCTTCCACCGACAACAACTTTCAGAAACTGTGAAATGATATAAACAACTGTGTAATTTCAGTGCCTTGTCTTTTATAAAGCGAGACCTGGTTTCTATAAAGAGATATTAACAGTATTTCACTGTGCATACTGTACCTGCACTGACAAACATTACATTGTGAGGCGTCATCCTAACATTATTATTGAGTTTCATCATCTATAAAACTCGCTGCAGTGACCCGCTTGTTTCACTACAGTAAGATATTATTTCGCATGCCATGAAACAACTGCAACTTTGTCACTGTGGCAATTTCCATCATGCAACTATTTCACTGGCATAAAATGTCAAGCATTTTTGTACATGCTGTGTGATGATCTGAAACATTTCTAATTTGTGTATAATGATGAGTTCATATTACTGTACATGTAATATTATATGTAATGATACTTAATGTTAGCAATAATACTTTAAACACTGTTGGGCTATTGAAGTGGAATGCAAGGCAGCAAAAATGTGATCAAATGCGGAAAACCTTTAAAGTAATATTGATCTGTCACAGCAGCTTGTGCATATTTAGCAATACAATTTTTTCTACTTAATAAAATACATGATGTAACTACATTATTTTAAATGTTGGGCAAGTGCAAGTGTGTAACATTTCATCATTGCAATTTCAGGTATGCAAAGGAAGAAAAAAAAAGCATTCCATGATCTTAACTGTATTCATTCAAATGTCATGCAACTCTGTAACAAATTCGAACACGTCATGCAACGATGTTACAATGTACCGGTTCGTTGCCCCCATTCTTTTACACGTCAGGCTACAATGTAACATGTAACGCAACTCCATATTCTTTTAAATGTCACATATGTATCAAGTATGTAACTTGTGCGTGCATGAGCGCAGCGCGCGGGCGAGGCCGCTGATACATAGTTGCGTGTTTACAGTTTGACGGCTCGCGACGCGTCGAGCGGAAACACACGAATGTTGCGTGTGTTTGTGCGGTTTTACCTGCAGATGCTCCTGAAAGCGGATGGGTAAAATCTGCGCCATTCTCCAGGACCAACACTGAGAGGACAGGAGGAAGAGGAGGAAGAGGAGGAGGAGGAGGCGCAGATAAAGAGTTGTGTTTGTGTTCTGTTCCTCCTAGTTGTGTGTCCCGTTAGACACGGATATTCCGCGAATGCTCGTGAATCTCTTCTTTCTTCGGCCGGTCAGATTCACTCCAGGCAACTTCTCTGAGCGCTGCTGGACTCCTCCGCGTGAGAAAGTAGACCCGCGCGCACTGATACGAGCTGAATGAGGGAAAAACTCCAGCGCTGCGGCGCAGATGCTGTAAACACTCTCTCACAGACGCTGAGTGAGGGATATAGCAGTGAAACACAGGAGTTTTACAGATGAAGGGACTGTGAAGGGGTTTCGTGTACCCCTCCGCTCGAGACAAACATGTGACAGCAGGAACTCCCCCCCCACCACCCCCTAAAAATACTGGGGTCTATTTCTGCACACTCACTCAGAGCAGGAACAACAGCAACACACAGGGCATTAACCTAGTGTTATTTTAGTATCATTCATATAGTATTCGTTAACAATTTTATAAATACAAATTTTTATATTTTCAATTTTCAATATATTTTTCAATGTCAGCTTTATTAGTTTTTTTTATATGTTTCGTTTTTTTATTGTTTTTTATTTCCATTTTTATTTTAATTTTAAGTAATTTAAGTACTTCAACTTAAACTAAAACCATAAAATATTCTAAAAAATATTAAAAGAACTATAAAAGTATAGCTGAAATATTTACTGAAAGTATAACTGAAAGTTTTTTTTATATTTTACACATTACAGAGTAATGTTAATTAACTACATTTACTAAATATAGGGTTAGGGTTACACTTTATTTTAAGGTGTCATTGTTACAGTGTAATTATATATTTAAGTACGGAGTAATATAGTATTTACTATATGGTTAGGATAGGATTAGGATTTGGTTGAGGGTTAGTTGCATGTAATTAGGCATAATTTACTGTTATTACTATGTTAAGTACATATGTAACAAGGACACTAAAATAAAGTGTTACCCTTTATTTTAAGGTGTCTGTTACAGAGTAATTATTCATTTAAGCACTGAGAGTAATATAAATTACATGTACTTACTAAAAGGTTAAGATTAGGATTTGATTTAGGGTATGCATAATTTATTGTTTTTACTATAGTTACTACATGTAACATTATGTATATGACACTGTAAAATAAAGTGCTACCGGGTTATTACTACTATGTACATGACATGTAACACTGTAAACTAAAGTTTTACCTTTATTTTTTTTAAGTTAACATTTATTTAAATTACCAGAAATGTTTTAAGTTAACAATGACAGCACTGCATTAAACAAAACATAATAGAAAAGTACCATAGTATTCCTTGACATATCCATAAATACCATGGTACATGAACAGTACCATTCAGTTCTATGATCTCTATATTAAAACAGTGTTATCGCCACAGTTTTGGATATGTACAGTAGCGTGGTATTGTTTGAAATATCCATCAATGTTTCATTATATGAAAATAATTTCAAAGTACAATTATATTGATAAATACTTTTTCAAATCACTTAACATTTACAATTATAGCTTGTCAGAATACGGATTCAAAGTAGCTTCACAACACTGCCACTGACATGAAGTCATTCTGATTTTAATCAATGTTTGTGTGATTTAAAAAAGATTGGTCAGAAAGGTCACATGTTCCTTTATTCAAACTATTTAACACTAAGACAACAAATTGCTCTGTAAACATTACATATGTGAGTTTAGCTAAACTACATAGTCACCGCATATAAAATCCCCAAACATGAAAGCCACTAAACACAAGGCACTATCAGCGTTTGACTGCATTACAAACACGATGGTATAAATAATTGAAGCTATGTATGAGTGAGTGTTTGTATATGTAACATCAGGTTGAGCGGGAGCATTAGGGCCGTACGGCGTGAGACAGGAGCGTGCTGTGTTTAGCTTGACTCTTACGGTCGATCAGCAGAATCGGGTTCTTCATGTGATGCGAGATCATCTCCTGCAAACTGCCGAAGAGCTGGGAAACACAGACAGAGATGATCAGAACTATTGTATATTACTACTGTAATTTGCATTGAAATTTGCATTGAAATATATCAATATGTAGTAGTGGCCAAAAGTGAAGTCTAGAGGTGATGTTTGTTTTTAATGACCGTAAAAAGTTTGATTAAACCATCAAAATATGAGGAAAATATTTAATATTTTTGAGAAGGGAAGAACAAACACTAAACTTGGTTAAAGTATTTATCTGACAAAATTATTTGGCAAAAAAAAAAGCTACAAAAAGCATACACTGACTACAACATAATCATATTTCATTGGTTCTCTCTTGTTTTTGAATGCTTTGCATGACAGCCTGGCCACAAATTATGTCCACCCAATTTGGCATGTTTCATTGCATTATTATCACCAACCAATCGACTCCAAGCACAACTACGCAATATGCTCTCAAAATGTTTGAAGATAAAGGGTGAAGATGTGTGTGTATGTTCATAATGAACATATACTATAATGAACATGTATATATGCTGCAATAATAAAACAATAATTATTATCACTATTATTATGATAATGAATTCAAAGTGACTTGCTTAAGTGTGATATTTTAGAAAATGGATGATAGAAAAAATTCTTCACACAAAAAAATAAAATAAAATATTTGGGAAAAAAAGCATTTCAAAATCATCCAGCTGTGATTTCATGGTCACATGAGACCGAGACAGAGCTTAAGATTAAAGGGGTGGTTCAGGATTTTGGACATCAGACCTCATTTCCAAGTTAGCCTGGGTGTTATTTATCAGTGGAGACAGTTTTCAAAAATGTTCACCCAGTCCTCCCAGTTGCATACTGTAGTTCGCCGGTGCTAGGCTAGCGCGAGTCAACGGTATCTGCTAGCCTGCCATTAAAACAGTTTTATCCACTCCACAGTACACCAAAAGCAAATAAATTATAACGCCAGACTATCTATGTAAATGTCTGTTGAGAGAATAATGTTAGAAATCAAACTACCCTTGCAATGATCGCATTACATTTACAGGAACTAGTTTCTCAGCAGCGGCGGGATTTTCCTTTGCTCCGGTTAGTACTGCGCCGAAAAGTAAACACAGAACAGAAGCGCACTACAGTCGGGACATCTAGCTAGCTAATAGTAGTCTCGGTTGCCTCTTCCATTGATGAGAACTGAAGCCGCCAGAGTCCCGATATGGCGCTGACATATTGGAACTTGAGTCTGCGCAGTAGCGATTTCGGGACCAGACCTGCGCAGTAGTGAGCAGGAAGTAAAGCCGCGAAATCAACGCTCCGCCCTCACTCGCTTCAGGGAAAGTGCATTCTGCACACTTTTTTAAAAATTGATTGCAGTACGACAAGAGGCTTATTAAAATAAAGTAAATACAATCTCCTCAGTCCTCCGAAGATCCCGAAAAAAATGTCCGTTGGTGCTTCAGTGACTACTTCGCTCGGAGAACCTGTCAATCACAGCTGTCAATCATGACGTTACACCACCGCATCACGTAACTAACTAAAAACCAACTTATTTTTGAAACAGACACTTGAACTTACATCAGCGTGATAAAAACGACAGCAAATGAAAGAAACTACCTTTGGAAAAAGATATTTGAAGTGTAATTTAATTGTTTAGTTGGTCTCACATCCCGTTGAATAACACGGGGAGGCGGGGCTTATGACCTATACTAGGACCAGTCACCGGGGGGCGATCGAGACGTTTTGGCTTCACTTTTCAGGGCTTGTGCGGCACGCTTGATAAATACAGGGACCAAAGTATAACTATTGCAATGAAAGGGTAGTTTGATTTCTAACATTATTCTCTCAACAGACATTTACATCGATAGTCTGGCGTTATCATTTATTGGTCATTTATTTGGTAAAACTGTTTTAATGGCAGGCTAGCAGTTACCGCTGACTCGCGCTAGCCTAGCACCGGCGAACTATGCAACTGGGAGGACTGGGTGAACATTTTTTGAAAACTGTCTCCACTGATAAATAACACCCAGGCTAACTTGGAAATGAGGTCCGATGTCCAAAATCCTGAACCACCCCTTTAACATTCAAACAGTGTATATGGAAATAATAATGTGAAACATAATTAAATAATACATTTTAAAATAATAAATTAGGGGGGGTTTAATAAACGTGCTTTAAGTTCATTTTAAATGTCATGGGATCAATTCCCAGGGAATGCAATGCATGCATTGAAAGAAATGTATCACTTGAATGCAATGCAAGTCACTTCAGATAAAATGCCAAATGCATAAATGTAAACAACCAGGAAGCGAATGTAGGATGTATATTGTGTCATACATATATATATATATATATATATACATATATACATTGTAGGAGCCATTTGTGACATTTATGTTAAAGTTAATTTAATGACCCCTGCTGGTGAATTATGACCTTGCGGCCTTGGAAGGCCTTGGCTCAGAAGGAGTTAAAATTGCACACCTGTGCCAATTAGTGGCATAGAGGTAGACAAAGGAGGAATCCTTGAGGTGTTGAAAAGTTTGGAATTGGATGTTGGAAATGCATGGACGCCAGCAGGCATATGGTTTTCAATTTATTTACTTTTGGTTTATTTACCAGTTTAGTGACAAAATGCTATACTGGAATAAAATGAACAATTTATTGAAACCCCTGAGGCGTCCGAAGTGACTTACTGGAAGGCACTACATACATATATACATACATATATACATATATATATTATATATATATACACACACACACACACACACACACACACACACACACACACACACTCTACAGTTCCTCTTCTATTCATTGTGCGCTCATGCCATGTCGTAATTATCGTAACATTTCTGAACTGTAAAAAGCCTTCACGTGCTTGTAGAACTTGTAATTACAACGTGTAAACTCGTAATTTTCTGAGAGCTACGACTTGCTGTACCACCTGACCACTGCGGACTGAAGGCGTGTTCGACTTCGACCAATCGGTGTATGACATCAAAGTAGCGCGAGAGCAATCCGAAAGCACATGGGGCTTTATTTACGGTGATCACGACAGCAACATGCACAGTTGCACCAAAACACTTCTGATCAGAGAACACAGAGACAGAACCTCTACCTCTTCCGTCTTCTTGCCCTCTTTTCCCAGCGCGTATTGATGCGAGTCCTCTAGGAAGCGCACAGGGATGTTGTAAACGGTCTGATGGTAGAGAACGACCAGCGTGAAGGGCTGACGGCCATTCTGAGAGTTACTGTACCTGACCAGAAACGTGCCGTCCTGCGTGAACACAGGGCAGAAACACACAGCCATGAAATATAGACTTTTCAGCAAAACTGGAGAGAAATGGCTCCAGATGTTAAGATTAAAAAACCACAAAAGTCCCTTACTCAAAATGAAAAATTACTCTTTAAGAGTCCAAATGTCTAAATTCATGACAAATGATAAACATTATGTGGTTAGGGTTTAGGCTAGTTGCTTAATTTCAGAACAGTGACTCAACTGAACATTCCCATTTAGATGATAAACATGAAGCATTTCAATAAAATACAAATCACACATAAACAGACACGACTTGTTTATCCTGAGCATAGTTTCCTCCATGTGTATCTACATTTTTTTATTATATATGTATGTATATTTTATTTTTAACATGTTATTTTATAAAATAGTTTTTGATTTTATTGCGTAATTTCAGAACATTACCAATTAGATGAAAATAAAAAATATATAAAATAAAAATAAAAATGTGGATTTTTTTACAGTATTTTATATTTTTTGTTATATTTTATTACTTAACTTCAGAACAACATTCCCATTTAGATCAAAACAAATAAAATATAAAATAAGAATAATACAAATAAAAAAACATGTTAAAATATATACATTTTACGTTTTTTATTGCTTTATATCAGAACAACATTCCCATTTAGATAAAATAAAATATACAATAAAAAAAAATATTTATATACAGTGCTATGCATAAGTTTAGACACCCATGCTAAAGTTGACTAAAAAGAGGAATAAAAAATCATCTTTTGGAAATTGAACTTAATGCCTTAATTTAAAAAATGAGGAAAAATCCAACCTTTAAGGACACCAATTTTCTTTGTGAATGAATAATGTATCGTAAATAAATAAATGTTCTTCCTTAAAATACAGGGTGCATAAGTGTGTACACCCCTATGTTAAATTCCCATAGAGGCAGGCAGATTTTTATTTTTAAGTATTTTTTTTTTTTTTTTTTTTTAGGATACTATGCATCCTGATAAAGTTCCCTTGGCCTTTGGAATTAAAATAGCCCCACATCATCACATAGCCTTCACCAAACCTAGAGATTGGCATGGGGTACTTTCCATAAGATCATCTCTCAATGCAAATCAAACTAGCTATTAGGCTAACTGAAATAAAACCAAAGGCCAAGGGAACTTTATCAGGATGCATAGTATCCTAAAAAAAATAAAAAATAAAATACTTAAAAATAAAAATCTGCCTGCCTCTATGGGAATTTAACATAGGGGTGTCCAAACTTATGCACCCTGTATTTTAAGGAAGAACATTTATTTATTTACGATACATTATTCATTCACAAAGAAAATTGGTGTCCTTAAAGGTTGGATTTTTCCTAATTTTTTAAATTAAGGCATTAAGTTTAATTTCCAAAAGATGATTTTTTATTCCTCTTTTTAGTCAACTTTAGTATGGGTGTCTAAACTTATGCATAGCACTGTATATATATATATATATATATATATATATATATATATATATAGTTTTTTTTTTTTACTTGATATTTTATATTTAATTTAATTGTATTACTTAATTTCAGAACAAGATTCCCATTCAACTGAAAAACATTCAGCATTTAAATAAAATACAAATCACACAAAAACACACACCTTGTTAATCCTGAACAAGGTTTCCTCGGAAGTCTTCCGGTCGCAAACTCCAGCAAACCACTCTCTGTCCTGAAGCCCCGCCCCCTGATCGTGATGAACACCACCAGCCAATCAGTTACTGAATAAAGAGGCAGTTTGCCACCAATCACATAAAGAGTTGACTGTGTGTGTTGTGTTTACCTGTGCAACTGGTTTTACTCCAAAAGAAAGCCCTGTGTGAGGAAAGAGCATCAATGAATTAGGGAAGGACCGATATGGAAATTATGACTGAATCTGATAACAGTAATTATTTTTATGTGACAAACATATGACAACAGTAACAAAAAGTTCTAACAGGAGTCAGATGAATCCTGTGCATTAGAAAAGATTAAACTGTTAAATTCTTTTGACTCTTGTCGTGTGAAAAGATGATTTAATTTAGAAAATACAAGCCCGCATATTAATGACTTCTAATATCAGCCAAATCTTCTAGACAAAATCACTAATATACATCAATACTGATGTGGTCACTGATCTGACATCTCAAATAAAAGTCAAATAAATGCCTTTATTAACCCTAAGTGTTCATGTCAAGCAATGGAGACTGAACTCTGACGGACAGAGAATGACAAACAATGAAAATAATAAATTTGCTCACCTGTGCTGTCCAGAGACGGCGGTGGAGGAGGACTGGAAACAACATATTTACAGAAATTTGAGTTTTACAATGGATGAGGACGAGGCGAATGTGACAATGAAATGTGCTTCTCATATTTCACATGAAAAAAATAAAAGGAAAAAAAATGTTTTGAATAAAGAAGGCGATGGGACTATATTTTCATAACAATATTGCCCTCAAATGCTCATACGCTAATGCAAACAAAAACAAAACTGTACGACAGTAATGAAAAAAACAGTGTTATGATTGTTAACTAAATCTAAAACCATAAAAATATTTTCATTATTTGAAATAAAATAAAACATGAAAAAACGTATTTTATTTCAGCATAAAATAAGTTCACCAAGTAACTTTTCTCATTTTCGTTTGGTTTAAGTGGAAGTACTAAAATAACTAAAGCTAAAAAAAAGGCAAAAACTAATAGTAATAGTATAAAAATAGTTTATAAATGATACTAAAATAACACTTGAAAAAACACCCAGTATTTAATATATAAAATGTATATATTAAATATATAAAATGTCTATATATTTTATTTTATTTTATTTTTTTACTTTACATTTTATTTAATTGTATTGCTTAATTTTAGAGCAACACTCTATGGAAATAAATTTAGATGAAAATAAATAAAATATTAACTAAATATGTACATTATATATATATATAGTCTAAATTCGAAAAGTTAGGAAAAGCTATAAATTATACTATAATAACACATACTATAATAATCCAATGTTTTAAAAATAAAATCAGCATGAATAGAAAGCTATGTAAAAAAATAAATAAAAATAATACAAGCGTGAGGTATACTAACATTTGTAATGGACATTTTACATATGTTATTTTTTCACATTAGACTAATGAAAATTAAAATTTTGCTTTATATTGGTCAACTGAGAATTGGGCGAGTTTGGAAGAATTTTCATGAAATTTTTTGTCACAATGCAAATATTCTTACTGGAACCATAGGCTGAATATTTTATGCACTATATAATTTCGTATTTTTTTCTTTTGATTTTAGTGTGAAATATCTCTGAAGGCTTCACAGACTCACCTGGGTTTGACTTCTTTGGGGACGATGATGGGAGGAATGGGTTTGCTGGTTAGTGCGGGTGGAAGCGACTGGCCAGAGAAAGTGATACTTCTGAGCTTCACATCTGGAGGCGGAGCTAAACAACCAGACAAGATGTCAAGTGGAGCTTTACATGTGGCTCATACGGTCTACATCATCATGCATGAGTTAAACACGTGTGGAGAAACTCACTAACCTTTCTCACTGATCAGGAGCGAACTCTGAGGAAACCAACAAATACATCAGATCTCAAGAGAAGAACAATGTACTGAGTGCATGCGTGTGAAACTAGTGCAGTACTCACAGAATGGGCTCTGGGAACAGGTGGTTTCATTCTGTAAGACAAGAAGAGATAGTATTACCAAACTAGATTTTGCTAACTAGATGCTCACCTGTGCAAAAGTCCCTACCAGGATTACAGATGTGATCTGAGTAGTTGCAGCAGATTGCCATACAGTTGCAAAAGTGTGCCATACATTTTTAACACGTTGTGTGGTGGTTACTAAGGTGTTGCTAGGCAGATTCTTACTGGCCTAATTGAAGAGATTCCCGCCTCAAGTCTCTGATATTCTGGTCTCTACTGTAGACTCGGGTCCCTCCTTTAATGTGAATTTGTTACATTTTTTAAAATATTTTGAATTATTCTTTATTTTTGTATTTTACGTTTTCATTTAAATTTTAGTTAAAGTTTTAGTGTTTTTGTCATTAGTTATATTTTTAAATATATAGTTTATGTAGGTATATTTATAATTTTAATCAATATAATTTATTGCTGTCAAATCGGTTAATCGTGATTAATCACATCTAACATAAAAATTAGGGCTGTCAAACGATTAATCGCGATTAATCGCATCCAAAATAAAAGTTTGTTTTTACATAATACATGTGTGTGTACGGTGTATAATTATTTTCTATATATAAATACACACACATGCATGTATATATTTAAGAAATATTTGCATGTATATACTGTGTATATATATTTATATTATATATAATTTATATTATATATAAATATTTTATATATAAATAACAAATTTTTCTTAAATATATATGCATGTGTGTGTATTTATATATAGAAAATAATTATACTCCATAGTCCATACACACACATATATTATGTAAACACAAACTTTTATTTTGGATGCGATTAATCGCGATTAATCGTTTGACAGCCCTAATAAAAAAAAAAAATAATAATAATAATAATATATATATATATATATATATATATATATATATATATATATATATATATATATATACACACACACATTTACACATATATATATACATACACACATATATATATATATATATATATATATATATATATATACATTTTTATGTTAGATGCGATTAATCAATTCGACAGCACTAATATAATTTTATTCATTTTTATTTCAGTTTTAGTTATTTTACTACATCATTCAAGTTAAAATAAATGACAAAGAGAAATTTTGCTTTGGCAACTACCTGAAACACTTTTTTATATATATTTTTTGTTTTATTTCAGATGATTTTTATGCTTTTAGTAATATTATTAAGCCTGATTTGGACATACGTACAGTGGTGATGGAGGGTCTCGAAGGCCTACACTTTTAGGGGGCATCGGCATACGGATCGGGTTTCGGGGTGAAGGAGGCTCTGGTAAAAATAAAACAATGAATTGTAAATATGATTTAAGTCACCGTATCATTCTATAAAATCATTTAAAGCTATAAATTCATGGAGAACTGACCTGCTACAGGATCTAGATAGGTATCATCATCATCCTGACAGAAACAGAAATAGAGTAATATTAAAATGATCACAAGGCATCCGGCTTAATTTTTTTCTTCAACATTTCTGATGCTCAGTCAAGCTTACCTGCCCTTCATTTGGGTCCAAGTAAACGTCTAGAAGGTCAAAGAGTACAGTAACTAAAAGTGCAGTGTGTCATCAACTAATAAAATCGAATATGAAAATATGAGTTTGATGAACATAGTCTTGAAATGACCTTCGTCGTTCTGAGGGGCCGGTGGAGGTCTCATCGGGGGTCTCTTAGGCGGGGCTTTTTTACCAGGTTTATCTTTACGGATCACCTCAGGGGCTGGAGACAGAGAATATAAAGTTTATTGCATATACGCCATCCATCTATCTCTGCATTACACTACCATTCAAATCTCTGGGGTCAGGAAGAATGCATTCATTTGATCAAAAGTGAGAGTAAAAATGAATAATGTTACAAACACATTTCAAATAAATGCTTTCTTTTCATTAAAGAATCCTGAAAAATAAAATGTATCACGGTTTCCACAAACATACGAACTGCTTTCAACACTGATAATAATCATAAATGTGTCTTGAGCAAATCATCATATTAGAGTGATTTCTGAAGGATCATGTGACACTGAAGACTGGAGTAATGATGCTGAAAATTCAGCTTTGATCACAGGAATAAATTACATTTTAACATATAGTAACATAGAAAACATCTATTTTAAATTGTAAAAATATTTCACAATATTACTGTTTTTACTGCGTTTTTAATCAAATAAATGCAGCCTTGGTGAGACTTTCAAAACATTACAAAATCTTACTGACCCCAGGCTTTTGAGTGATAGTGTGCATGAAGCTCAAGACTAGGATGTGTTCACACAAGCTGCATTTAAAACGAATCACAACCTTGAGGCACATTTTTTAAAGTTGAAATACTTTTAATTTAACACAGTGTGTGCCTAAAAAACAATGCTGATGGTCTTGTTTTGCCTATGTTTCGACAGAACAGTTAAAGTCCCCCTGTGGTGAAAATCCAGCTTTTAATGTTGTTTATGTGTCTATGTGGTGTTTTTAATACGCTTTAAGACAAACCATGTGTAAGTTCATAAGTCGACAGCATTGCTGAGTATTTCCTCCTTAAAACTGCAGTGAACCAAAGACAGTCTCAAAAACACGCTTTGAAATCGCTGGTGTTTCTGACGTCACAAACTACCTTGTAACCAATCAGATCAACGTGTGATCGTCAACCAGTGGATCTCTGAGCTGAGTGAGTGAGTGGAGGCGGGGCTCATTTGCATATTCATAGAACCGCAAATACCAAATGAGGCAAGGGTGTCGAGTTACATTCAAGCTATTTTAAGGCATGACGAATATTTTTACAAGGAAAAAAACATTTAAATATGTAATTTTGGTGATCAAAGGTTTTTTAGGTGATCAATATTGTTATGAAAATAAAACGATTGACTACAGGGGGACTTTAAGAAAGCCGGGGAAATGCAATTATTTAAACTACTCTACACTACACCAAAACCCCAACAACAACAAACTCTTCTAAAAATAAAAATATTAATGTCATCATGCAGCACAGACACATGAGAGGATAGAGACTGATAGAAACAGGGCGTCGAATGAACACCATTGATCAGAGTTCAAAGTGACTCACGTTTTCCATCATTGGGGTCGAGGTAAAACTCTTCTGCATCGTGAGGCGGCTCTGGCTTCTAGAAGCAAAACAAACACTGAATCTAAAAGTTGCCCGTGCCTCTTTTGCTAAATTAAATCATATTAAAGACAGATATTGCAATAATTTGAGCACGAAGATGTTTTACTGTGCTTTTCCCGATCGGGATGATCTTGGCTGGTCGTGGCGGCGGTGCTGCCTGTCTTTTGGGAATACCAGGGTTTGGGCTTCTGTCTGGATAACCTGAGATAAGCAAACGCTATATTAGAAACTAAATAAAAAAATATTAGCACATTAAATATAAATCACATTAATCAGAAGCATAATTAGTTCCTATTAAAAATAGAAATATAAAATAAAATACATGTGACATTTTTAACAATCCATGCTGACATAACGAAGTCAGCCCTTCGTATGGTAATTTAGATAGATAGATAGAATGAATGAATGAATGAATGATGAATGAATGAATGAATGATGGATGGATGAATGATGGATGGCTGGATGAATGATGGATGGATGGATGGATGGATGGATGGATGAATGAATGATGGATGGATGGATGGATGGATGGATGAATGAATGATGGATGGATGGATGAATGAATGATGGATGAATGAATGAAGGATGGATGAATGAATGGATGTATGGATGAATGAATGATGGATGAATGAATGATGGATGGATGAATGATGGATGGATGGATGGATGAATGAATGAATGATGGATGGATGGATGGATGGATGGATGAATGAATGATGGATGAATGAATGAAGGATGGATGGATGAATGGATGGATGGACGGATGGATGGATGGATGGATGGATGCACGGACGGACGGATGGATGGATGGATGGATGGATGGATGAATGATGGATGGATGGATGGATGGATGAATGAATGAATGATGGATGGATGGATGAATGAATGATGGATGGATGGATGAATGAATGATGGATGAATGAATGAAGGATGGATGAATGAATGGATGTATGGATGAATGAATGATGGATGAATGAATGATGGATGGATGAATGATGGATGGATGGATGGATGAATGAATGAATGAATGAATGATGGATGGATGGATGGATGGATGGATGGATGAATGAATGATGGATGAATGAATGAAGGATGGATGGATGAATGGATGGATGGACGGATGGATGGATGGATGGATGGATGGAAGGATGGACGGATGGATGGACGGATGGATGGATGGATGGATGGATGGATGGATGCACGGACGGATGGATGGATGGATGGATGGATGGATGGATGGATGGATGGATGGATGGATGGAAGGATGGACGGATGGATGGACGGATGGATGGACGGATAGATTGATGGATGGATGGATGGATGGACGGATAGATTGATGGATGGATGGATGGACGGACGGATGGATGGACGGATGGACAGATGGATGGATGGATGGACAGACGGATGGACGAATGGATGGACTGATGGACGGACCTACCAAGGTAAACGTTCTCCTCTACTTGGCGAGGCTGGACTTTAATGGTGGGACGCTCACATGGTGGGGCTTCATATGTATCACTATCTTCCTCATCCTCCTGTAAATGCACAGATTAAAGTAAACAACGATCTTGTTCAGATGTGTCTACCATAAAATATGTCAAATAATATAATATAACAGCTCAGATACATCACAGGTCACAAGTGGTAAATAGTAATAATGAATGATGCCTTTATAGTAAAAAAAAAAAAACGGAAGAAAAAAATAATAAGGAGAAAAGAGAAAAGGAGGGATAAAAGTAATAAAAACGGCATGTCACTGAAAAAAAGGAAATACTCAGAAGATTGACAGTAGATGTATGTATCAGGATGATGTCATGAAAGCGTTTCACAAAAATCAGCAATTATCTATTAGTAAGGGAAGTGATACCTTGTGGTGACAAAAGCAACAGGAAGAAAGATAAACACTGCTGTTCCCACACTTTTGTGTGTGTGTGTGTGTGTGTGTGTGTGTGTGTGTGTGTGTGTTTTAGACAGGTGATCTTTGCACAGTAACGTTACTTACAAATTCCCCTTCTGGCCAGCCGTATGCAGAGCTGTTATCTGTGTTTGAGAGTTGGAATGAGATCACACAAAGTTTGAAGAAATAAAAATACATTTATAAATCATTACAATACTGCATTTCGTTCTTTCTTGTGTGTGTGGCGGCTGGTAAACCGAGTATTAGTGCATTTCCGCCACTTTTATGAAGCGATGGCAGACAATCAAATAGACGAACAGAAATATTAACGGTCGGTGTCTCGGTGACAAAAATAATAAGTAAATATATCCGAACTCTGAATAATCATCACGCGAAGTAACTAGTAGTGACTCGATATACAACGGCAGCAAAAATAAAAAACGATAAACCGTAAAACAAAATAAAACAAGTAGAAGTAACCCTGTATAATTTATTCATGCCGCGGTGCTTGCTGGGAACTTGAGTTGTTGTTAGATTCCCTCAGAACGCTCATGTTCGACAGAAACGCAGGAAATAAGACATACAAAGCAAAAACGCTTGCTTTTGATTATTTAAGTGTTTGGTGCTCTTATTTATTTATTTATTTATTTATTTATTTTTTACTGTTTAAAGCACGCAAGAGGCGCGCGTCGAGACCGAGACGTCAAAAAAAAAAAAAAAAAAAAAAAATTCGCCACAAAGAATTCAAATAACGTGAGCCATTTATTTGCAAACTAGCCAACCTCTTTGCTTTTTGAAAGGTCTGTATGTGTTCACATTGTAGCTGATATTCACTGCGGTTTTGTTTATAGTTCTAAAACTTCTTGTATTATTCATATATGTAGGCTACAGTTGATATAATAATAATAATGGTTAAAAGTGAAAATGTAGCTTGTTAATATGAGGTTAAATTAAAATATTGCCTACGTGAACGGTGATTCAATCAAACGGATTGAATTAAATAAATAGTGATTGAAAGACTGATTAATAGAAGTAAACTTTTTTTTATTATTATTATCCCCTATAGCTTAATTTTAACCTAAAGTCTAAGGGAAATACGTGGATGTTTTAATCTTTTTTACACAGGTAAGGCCTATTGTCATGAATTCACCTGTTCTCCTGGGAGGGGCTGGTGGTCCATGTCTGTACAGAAGAAAAATAGCAGGTAAATCACAGTGATGCATGAGAAAGGTGTACATGAGAACATTTTAATGTTTGATGAAAAAAACACTTACAGTACAGATGTTTTCAACTTCTCAAAGAAACTCTAAAAATAAAGAAATCACCATTTTCTGAGCAATAAAACTTTTCTCTGGTGACCAAAACACACATTTCGATTGAAGACCTTTATATTTCCCAAGTCAGGTAATGTTTAACAAGAACATTATGTATCGATCTTTACTAGTTGTTTTTGTTAAACAGTTCCCGGATGGTAAAAGATTGTGTAAATGTATATGGATGAAGCATGCATAAATGCAATATACAAGTAATATTATAAATAAACAATGTCAGAGAAAAACACAGCACATCACTTTTTCTTTCACAACTATTCAATACATAAAAAGCTGTTTTACTTTAGAGGAATAAAAACAGGTTCAGTAATGTTTTGACTGAAGGTGAGGGAAATTAAATTAAATTAGATTAAATATCACAGAAATAAATAAGCATATTGTACTGTATATTGACAGCACAAAGAGCCGTAACTGGTGTGACTAGGTAAGGGGAAGCTGAAACGTTGCTATTTTCCGTTTTTTATCAGATCAGTGGTTCAATTGCATCATGCAGAGAACAATGCAATGCTTTATTTAATGTGAATGAGGAGCTGAAACATTTTAAAGCAGAAAATAACTAACCTTTCTAAAATATATATGATACGTACAATATCTGACATCAGTTATAGGTAATAAATGAAACTACTGCCTGGATGTTGCCACACCATATTATGATTATGTTGATGTTCACATATAAAACAGCATCTGAAACCAACTCAAAATGCCCATAACATGTCAATTTTGTCTGGAATCCTAAATGTAGAACATGCAACTCAGTTTATAAATATGAATAATTGTACTTTACCATGATGCATGAGGTGTTCAGTTCATCAGGAAGCTCTCTCCTGTAAGGTTTGAATGCAAATATCCTAGAACTTTGTATAAGAGGACAGTAAGTAGCGTGCTGACAGTGTGTGTGTGAGTTTGAGTATTTGCATAGCAGGTGGATGATTTAGCAGGTAGCTGATTATCCCTGTTAATAACAGAAAGTAATTCGACCGGCTCTAAGTTCACTAAAGCACTTTGTTCTCTCTCTCGTCTGATGTTTAGATGCATCTGACCACAGACGGAGCGCTGTCAGAAAGAAGAAGTGTTATCAAGCCTTTCAGGGGAACAGAGTTTGGTGACAATGAGACAGAACATCACAAGAGACGGTCTGTGTCTGTGCAGCACGACACCTGTGAACGTCTCCAAACCCTGGTGATCATCATCAGTTCCTGATCTCAACCTGCTGATGGCAGTGTGAACGCATCTAACAACATTCATACACACAAATGGACCATGTGGCCCAATTTTCACTGCATGAAGTTTAAAGGAAACAAATCATTTTAATGCCGGGAACAGCAGTTTCTCTCTGATAATCGTTGATGAAACTAGCCATTGAAATGTTGATTTTGGTTTTGATGGAGCAGGTAAAACAACATATGAAGGTAGCTTTACAAACATTGCAAGCATCCGGTAAATATGTACTTGCTTTATCTCCCTCTGGAAACATATCTGATCAAAATTCTTTCTATTCTACTAATCCAACACTAGTAACTCTATAACGTCCCGTCTGCCTGCATACCATTCAACATTTGTGGTCAGTAAGATTTAAAAATATTTTTTTAAAGAAGTCTCTTCTGCTCCCCAAGACTGCATTTATTTGATAAAAAATACCGTAAGAAACAGTAATATTGTGAAATATTATTACAATTTTAAATAACACTTTTTTTATGTGAATGTGTAGTAATTTATTCATGTGATCAAAGCTGAATTTTCAGCATCATTACTCCAGTCTTCAGTGTCACATGATCCTTCAGAAATCATTCTAATATGCTGATTGGCTGCTCAAGAAACATTTCAGATTATTATCAGTGTTGAAAACAGTTTATATGTTTGTGGAAACCGTGATACATTCTATTTTTCAGGATTCTTTGATGAATAGAAAGTTTAAAAGAACAGAATGACCACATGTTCTAACAAAATTCACACACACAAATAGACCGTGATTTGGCCTGGTTTGCACTGCATCAAGATTAAATTAAACAGATTATTTTAATGCAGAGAACAGCAGTTTCTCTCTGATAATAGTTGGTTAAACTATCCATTAAAATGTTGGTTGTTTTTGATGGAGGAGGTGAAACAAGATATGTAGCTTACAAACATTGCAAACATATGTACTTCCCTCTGAAAACTGATCATATCTGATCAAAAATCTTTCTAACTTCCTGGAAACCGTAATACATTTTATTTTTCAGGATTCTTTGATGAATAGAAAGTTCAAAAGAACTTGGCCTGGTTTGCACTGCAACATCAAGCTATTAAAATCTCTATTATTATGACCGCCGCTAGCGTAGCTAGCGAAAGCGGTCATATAGGGATTGTCAAAGTTTTTTTTTTTTTTTCCCGTCACCTTACTGAATTTTTCGTCAACGATACCAGGGACACCGAAGCACCGGGGAACATGAAATTTGGTGGGCATGCAGCCCCACTAGACTTCTAAGGAAAAATTTCGTTTGGTCCCCGGGGGCCACTCCCCCTCCGCGCTGGGCCCCCCCAAACCCAAAAAAATGCAGTTTTTCCTAAATAACTACCTGAACCGTGGCACCGAGGATGAAGACATTTTTATGGTATGTTGGTCTACTAGACTTTTACGGAAAAATTTCGTTTGGTCCCCGGGGGCCACTCCCCCCCCCCGCGCTGGGGCCCCCGTAAATTTTTCGTCAACGATGCCAGAGACACCGAAGCACCGGGGAACATGAAATTTGGTGGGCATGTAGCCCCACTAGACTTCTAAGGAAAAATTTCGTTTGGTCCCCGGGGGCCACTCCCCCCCCGCGCTGGGCCCCCCCAAACCCAAAAAAATGCAGTTTTTCCTAAATAACTACCTGAACCGTGGCACCGAGGATGAAGAAATTTTTATGGTATGTTGGTCTACTAGACTTTTACGGAAACATTTCGTTTGGTCCCCGGGGGCCACTTCCCCGCCCGCGCTGGGGCCCCCGTAAATTTTTCGTCAACGATACCAGGGACACCGAAGCACCGGGGAACATGAAATTTGGTGGGCATGTAGCCCCACTAGACTTCTAAGGAAAAATTTCGTTTGGTCCCCAGGGGCCACTCCCCCCCCGCGCTGGGCCCCCCCAAACCCAAAAAAATGCAGTTTTTCCTAAATAACTACCTGAACCGTGGCACCGAGGATGAAGAAATTTTTATGGTATGTTGGTCTACTAGACTTTTACGGAAAAATTTCGTTTGGTCCCCGGGGGCCACTTCCCCCCCCCCCCCCGCGCTGGGGCCCCCGTAAATTTTTCGTCAACGATACCAGGGACACCGAAGCACCGGGGAACATGAAATTTGGTGGGCATGTAGCCCCACTACACTTCTACGGAAAAATTTCGTTTGGTCCCCGGGGGCCACTCCCCCCCCCCCCGCGCTGGGCCCCCCCAAACCCAAAAAAATGCAGTTTTTCCTAAATAACTACCTGAACCGTGGCACCGAGGATGAAGAAATTTTTATGGTATGTAGGGCCCACTCTTAAGGGCCCACATCAACCTAGCCCATAATCAGTCATTTGTGATTTGCGCCCCTCCCATAAAAAATGAAAATGCAATATTATTCTGCTTTAATCGCCCCTATCTTCAGTGGAGATGTTCAGAACTGCACCATATTTCATGTGTATGATTAACTTGACATCCTCTGGGGGTATCCTCTGCTAAGTTTTGTAGAATTTCATCCATGGGGGGGGTATAAAATAAATTCATTTATGTGCACATTTAGTGACTGTACACTCATCGGCCTGTAGATGGTGCTGTTGAGTGAAGGGTTGCTGGTTTAGGATGATACTGTCACACACACACATGCAGGAATACAAACAAATGCAAGCATGCACACACACTGACATCCACACGCACACGTACACGCGATGCGGTACATCTAGTTTAAGCACAGATAATATAACCGTATATTAATCAGTCATTTTTATTAGGTTAAACAGTAATTTGATAACGTTTCTAATTTAAGGCCCACCCACAATTGGTCTGGCCCATCCAAAACTGGAATCCTGGCGCCGTGCATGCTCACAGGTATTCAGAAACATTCATAGTGGAAATCTGATTTATCTGTGCTGAAATGAATCACTGACTGCATGTCAACAGCCTCAACTCCACTGCAAACCCTCCAATCAACTCCTCTGCAAACCCTCCAATCAGCTCCACTGCAAACCCTCCAATCAACTCCACTGCAAACCCTCCAATCAACTCCTCTGCAAACCCTCCAATCAACTCCTCTGCAAACCCTCCAATCAACTCCACTGCAAACCCTCTAATCAACTCCACTGCAAACCCTCTAATCAACTCCACTGCAAACCCTCCAATCAACTCCACTGCAAACCCTCTAATCAACTCCACTGTAAACCGTCTTATCAACTCCACTGCAAACCCTCCAATCAACTCCTCTGCAAACCCTCCAATCAACTCCTCTGCAAACCCTCCAATCAACTCCACTGCAAACCCTCCAATCAACTCCACTGCAAACCCTCTAATCAACTCCACGGCAAACCCTCTAATCAACTCCACTGCAAACCCTCTAATCAACTCCACTGTAAACCGTCTTATCAACTCCACTGCAAACCCTCCAATCAACTCCTCTGCAAACCCTCCAATCAACTCCACTGCAAACCCTCCAATCAACTGCACTGCAAACCCTCTAATCAACTCCACTGCAAACCGTCTTATCAACTCCACTGCAAACCGTCCTATCAACTCCACTACATACCGTGTGATCAACTCCACTGCAAACCCTCCAATCAACTCCACTGCAAACCCTCCAATCAGCTCCACTGCAAACCCTCCAATCAGCTCCACTGCAAACCCCCCAATCAACTCCTCTGCAAACCCTCCAATCAACTCCTCTGCAAACCCTCTAATCAACTCCACTGCAAACCCTCTAATCAACTCCACTGCAAACCCTCTAATCAACTCCACTGCAAACCCTCTAATCAACTCCACTGTAAACCGTCTTATCAACTCCACTGCAAACCCTCCAATCAACTCCTCTGCAAACCCTCCAATCAACTCCTCTGCAAACCCTCCAATCAACTCCTCTGCAAACCCTCCAATCAACTCCACTGCAAACCCTCTAATCAACTCCACTGTAAACCGTCTTATCAACTCCACTGCAAACCCTCCAATCAACTCCACTGCAAACCCTCCAATCAACTCCACTGCAAACCCTCCAATCAACTGCACTGCAAACCCTCTAATCAACTCCACTGCAAACCGTCTTATCAACTCCACTGCAAACCGTCCTATCAACTCCACTACATACCGTGCAATCAACTCCACTGCAAACCCTCCAATCAACTCCACTGCAAACCCTCCAATCAACTCCACTACATACCGTGCAATCAACTCCACTGTAAACCGTCTTATCAACTCCACTGCAAACCCTCCAATCAACTCCACTGCAAACCCTCCAATCAACTCCACTGTAAACCCTCCAATCAACTCCACTGCAAACCCTCCAATCAGCTCCACTGCAAACCCTCCAATCAACTCCACTGCAAACCCTCTAATCAACTCCTCTGCAAACCCTCCAATCAACTCCTCTGCAAACCCTCCAATCAACTCCTCTGCAAACCCTCTAATCAACTCCACTGCAAACCCTCCAATCAACTCCACTGCAAACCCTCTAATCAACTCCACTGTAAACCGTCTTATCAACTCCACTACATACCGTGCAATCAACTCCACTGCAAACCCTCCAATCAACTCCACTGCAAACCATTCTATCAACTCCACTCCACTAGCTGATATAAAAATCTGGATGACTAGTAATTTCCTACTACTTAATTCTGAAAAAATGAGATTCTAAAGATTCTAATTATTGGACAAAAAACTTCCTCACGTAATAATCTAGAATACTGTCTAACACTTGATGGCTGCTCTGTCAAGTCTTCGTCGTCGGTTAGGAACCTGGGTGTGATCTTTGATACCAATCTTTCATTTGAAAGTCATGTGTCTAGTATCTGTAAAACCGCATTTTTCCATCTTAAAAATATATATAAATTACGTCATATGCTCTCAATGACAAATGCAGAACAATTAGTTAATGCGTTCATGACCTCAAGGCTAGATTATTGTAATGCTATTATGGGTGGTTGCCCTGCATGCTTAATAAATAAACTACAGCTGGTCCAAAATGTTGCAGCTCGAGTTCTTACCAGAACCAGGAAGTATGACCATATTAGCCCAGTTCTGTCAACACTGCATTGGCTCTATATTAAATATTGTATACATTTTAAAATATTGCTGATTACTTACAAAGCACTAAATGGTTTAGCTCCCCAGTACTTGAGCGAGCTCTTAACGCATTTTAGTCCTTCACGTCTATTGCAATCTCAAAATTCCGGCCAGTTGATAATAACTAGAATATCATAATCGACTGCTGCCGGTAGATCCTTTTCCTATTTAGCACCAAAACTTTGGAACAGTCTTCCTAACATTATCCGGGAAGCAGACACACTATGTCAGTTCAAAGCTAGATTAAAAACACATATTTGGCTTAGTGTATTCAATGTTAGGCTGCATATGCGCATGTGCGCAACGTCTGTGTTTGCGCAGAGGTTTACGCAGAGGTTGCGTAGGTTTACGCAGAGATAACTGATAATCATTTGCACCCTGGAACCTATTTCTGGGAGTGCTTTCTTGAGCCACCAAGCACTGTTTTGTGCGGATGGGCGGCCGGAGCACGTTGAGCGCTTTCTGTTAGAACGGTGTCGTGTTAGCGGCCCCTAAGTTAATAACTAATGATCTTCACAACGGAAGTGACTCAATCAATCAAAACTAACTTTAGCTGGACAATAACTTTATCCTAGAGCTGCTGTAAAGCCAAAACAATCTGTTACTGTAATTTCCTATTATCACTGTAAAGCTGCTTTGAAACAATATTGTTAATATTTTAACAAGTAAAATAGTAAAATATTGTTATTCATATTGTTAAAAGCTCTATATAAATGAATGTGACTTGACTTGATATGACACATTGACATGACACGTGATAAGGGAAGTTTCACATGACACATGATAAGGGAAAAACTCTTGTGAACCAAAACATTTTGAAAACGAAATGAAACAAATTAGTAAAACTTGGATCATGTGATCATCCAGAGCAACAGCTTCTCTGAGTTTTCCTGAGAAATATGATTCTGTTTGGATCAATACAGCTAGACTGACTATAAAATCTCTATGACCCAGCAGATGCGTAGTGTTAAAAATAGGTGAAACAATTATGATCTAACTTCAATATGTGAAGTTATTTATTTCAATAAGTAACTTATTATTCAATTATTTCACTAAGTAACTAAGTTATTTAAATCAATAAGTGGTACAAAGTGGCAAAGTGTCATCGCTTTACTTGTATATATTCACTATTAAAAAGAAAATATAAATTTGGATGGTTTTGTGCGGGTGTAACACTGTCGGTGCGATAGAAAGAACAGGAAAGAAATTCCTGCACACTGTCACTAACAGCCAGGTCATCTTTTGGCAATGACCTTCATCAGGGTTTTTTAATAGCGTCTTAAAAGAATCCAGTATTTCAGGATCTCTGTACAGTATCTGATAAAAGAATACTGACTTTTATTTATCAGTCTCTGGCATCAGTGTAGGTTGGCAGGGGGCTGGACTCGAAACAATCCGGAGCACAAAAAGGAGAAGATGTGGGTCAGAAGATCACTGACAGAGACCTGACACACACTGATCCTGATGGCTCCCGCTGTGATCCTCATCGGCTGTCTGCTGGCCACAATGAGCTGCTTAACCACAGGTAACATTCACATCAATGATTATATTCATTTTAATCGGTTTGGGAGATCTTGAGAAGCACCATCAGGAATTCAGAAAAGGATGGAATAATAACACTGCACAGATAAAAAAAGAACGATCTGTAAATGCTTCAGATTATCTGATTGTTGATATTAAACATTTATTTTATTCCATAGCTCTGATACTACCTGCTCCGACCACCAATTCAATTTTTAAACATTATATTACAATGCTAATTTTAAACTTCTCAAACTATTCTAATCTGTTATACTGTACACATTCCTATACCTTTAAGAAGGAGTTTACAAATGTGTGCAATTAAATTCTATCTGTGTTAAACTATATACTGTACATGCACAGAAATATTTCCTTTTCTTCTTAAGAGGTGTAACTGCATCTTGCTTTAGACAGAGCTTTTTTGGCTCCATACTGATCTGTTCATTAGTGAGAGATTTAAGTTTAGCAATTCTGAAAAAAAGTGTTGTCTTACGTATCTGAGCTCTCTGCTAGGGCTGAGTATTAATACAGATGATGTCATGATCCGATTCCGATTCACAAATGTATGCCCGTGGGGGATGTGGGTGTTTTATACTGTAGCCTATTTTCCGGACTGTAAGTCACATTTTATCATGAAACACGCTGTGATTTATTCCAAAGTGACTCAGGCATATATAATGCATTTAACGTTAAATAATATAAATGTTGACTTTCAAAAGTAGCTGCGCCAAGAAGGCTATTCTCTGTATTTTGGTTCATTTTTGGTGTGCACCAGAAAAGATCTTGAAGGAGACCGAGATGCGCTAAAGCAGCGCATCATGTTGTTTTATTTATTCTTCAACGGCATGATATTTTGTAGTCATTTTGAATGTACACAAATAAAAATATACATTTTACTGTTTCAAATGATGTCATATTATCTGTATGACTATAAATAAGAGTATTAAGTTAATTTCAAATGTTCAATATTCGTTTAAAAAAAATCAAATTCAGAACTATTTAAACTACCACCTAAAATACAATTTTGTTAGATTACACTTGCAAATAATTCAAATTTACACAATTCAAATTCAATTCATTTTGTCATATTATTATCTCCATAGTAGGGGATGTGGGTGTTTTAACACTGTTTAACACTTTTCCCGGTGAGAGGGTTCAACACCCGCACATTTTCTGCAGTTTTTCCACAGTTTTGCACAAACGCCTGACTACAGTCGCTCCTCCGTTTCTCTGGCCGTTTTGTGTCTGCGCTCGCTGCGGCTGCCTTATGGAGCTTAAAATATGACAATATGATTTGAATTTGAATTGTGTAAATTTGAATTATTTGCAAGTGTAATCTAACAAAATTGAATTTTAGGTGGTAGTTTAGTTCTGAATTAGATTTTTTTTAAACGAATATTGAACATTTGAAATTTAACAAATTGAAATGTTTTTATGGCTGAATTTTATAGACATGTATTTTCAAACAGCTAGTTTTTTTGTTCTGAATTCTTCTACTGCAAATATTCAGTTTAAAAAAATACAGATTCAAGTTTTCAAGATGAAGACATTCATCTTCAAATTTTTTTCAAAGTTTTCTAAAATTCAATCTCAAAAATTCAAACTCAAAAATTCAGATCTCACAGAAAGTAGGTCACAGGTCATCCACAGGGAAGAGTAAAGGATCTCAGATAAGTCGAACGGAGCATTTTGGCTGCACTGCAGTAGTTTTCTGCCGCAAACACGGTGGTGGTTCAAGAGAATCCGTGTATCTTTCGCTCAGTCGTTTTTTTAATTTAATATTAAGAGTAGAAAAATGAGAAACAGCTTGAGTATTAGATTTCTAATATTCTAGTAATAATAGTGCTTACAAAACTTAATGCGTGTATTGCAACTAGGCTACATTTCATTTTCTCATCAAACAACTAGACTAACGAATGGCTCGGCACAACAGAAGAGCCTAGACAGGGCTTTCTCTCTGTGTAGACCAGCAGTTGGTCTGAATTTGCTATAACCTAAAAACGTATAGCTAAATCAAATGGAATAACATTTTGAGTCACGGTCCCTTCTGCCCATGTTTTTATCCAAAGGTCTGGTCGCACCTGGATGATAGCCAGACAGATGTTCATCCAAATGGGACATTTATATTTAAATGTATTCATTTAGCAGACGCTTTTATCCAAAGTGACTTACAAATGAGAACAATAGAAGCAGTTAAACTAACAGTAGGACAACAATATGCAAGTGCTATGACCCTTCTCAGTTTAGTCTAACGCAGTACATGTTCATTTTTTTAATAGAATAGAATAGAAGAGAAAGTGTTAGTATTACTGTAGCAAGTGCTGTCAAAAAAGAAGCATCTTCAGCCGTTTCTTGAAAGCAGCTATGGACTCAGCAGCTCTGGTTGAGTTAGGCAGATCATTCCTCCAGTGGGGAACAGTCATGGAAAAGGTCAGAGAAAGAGATTTTGTGCCTCTTTGAGATTGCATCACAAGACATTGTTCGCTTGCAGAGCGCAAATTTCTGGATGGCACATAAGTCTGAAGTAATGAGTTTAAGTAAAAGGGAGCAGAGCCAGTGGTTGTTCTGTAGGCAAACGTCAGTGACTTGAATTTGATGCGAGCCGCAACTGGCAACCAGTGCAACTTTGTGAGGAGAGGAGTGACATGTGCTCTCTTCGGCTCGTTAAAGACCACTCTGTCTGCAGCATTCTGGATCAGTTGCAGAGGTTTGACCGTGCAAGTTGGAAGACCAGCCAGGAGAGCATTACAATAGTCCAGTCTGGATAGAACTAGCGCTTGGACAAGGAGTTGTGTAGCATGCTCTGATAGGAAGGGCCTGATCCTCCTAATGTTGTACAAGGCAAATCTACATGTCCGGGCAGTTCTAGCAATGTGGTCTGTGAAGTTCAATTGATCATCAATTACCACTGCAAGGTTCCTGGCTGACCTTGATGGAGTTATGGATGACGAACCTACCTGAATGTTGAAGTTGTGATGAAGTGTTGGGTTGGCCGGGACAACAAGTAGCTCTGTCTTCGCAAGGTTTAGTTGAAGGTGGTGGTCCTTCATGCAGCCAGAAATGTCTGTCTGTCAGGCTGAGATGTGATCAGCTACTGTCGGATCATCAGGCTGGAATGAGAGGTAGAGTTGTGTGTCATCAGCGTAGCAGTGATAGGAAAAGCCATGTTTCTGAATCACAGATCCTAGTGATGTCATGTAGATGGAGAAGAGAAGTGGTCCAAGCACTGAGCCCTGAGGCACTCCAGTAGCTAGATGTTGGGTCTTAGACACAACACCCCTCCATGATACCCTAAAGGACCTACCTGAGAGGTAAGACTTGAACCATTGGAGTGCGGTTCCTGAGATGCCCTTCATCTTTAGGATTGACAGGAGCATCTGGTGGTTAACTGTGTCAAAGGCAGCAGACAGATCCAGCAGGATGAGAACTGAGGATTTGGAAGCTGCTCTTGCCAGTCTTAGAGCTTCAATTACTGAGAGCAGGGCAGTCTCAGTTGAGTGTCCGCTTTTGAAACCAGACCGATTGTTGTCCAAGAGGTTGTTCTGTGTAAGGAAGGAAGAGATCTGGTTGAAAACAACTCGTTCAAGAGTTTTCGCGACGAATGGAAAAGATGCGAAATAACTCTGTAATTTTCTAGATGTGCTGGATTTAGAGTGGGTTTCTTAAGCAGTGGGGTTGCACGAGCCTACTTAAATGCTGTGGGAAAGGTTTGTGTAATCCCAGTGCTTAAGAAACCCACTCTAAATCCAGCACATCTGGACGTCGCACCAAGGCCCAAGACAATCGCCACCAGTCTAAGACTCCCGTCTACCTCGTAGGTCAAAAAGTGTGGCTTTCTTCAAAGGAATTTCTTTGTGTTCCATCTCTTATAAAGTCACTCCTAAATTTATTGGCCCATTTCCACTTACCAAGTTCCTTAGCCAGGTAACAGTTCATTTAACACACTCAAGCACCCCCGTAGAAACGGGCCTGGCAGCTCGCGCCTGGTGTAAACACAATGAAAGTTACTTGATTGTGACGGATGGCCGAATTTACACATTATAAATTAGCATTATAGTCTGCGATAGATACAGTGTCAAAAAGAAGAAAAGAAGAGGATAAAAGTGGATAAAGAGGTAAAGTGATGTAATGAATGAACAGAATATCTAATTGCACAGCAGTAAGATACTATAAATTTAATGGCAGTTATTTTTACCTTAAACTTCATGTTAACAGCTTTTCTAGGTTCTCCAGGTGCCCCAGACAGTGTGATTTTGTAACAATCATGTCAGTTTTTTAGACGCATGTACTATCACTTTTTTAATTAATGTTTTACTCTACAGTTGTGCAGTTTTTTGGGGGGATATGCTGTATGGCATTTTAAAAATGTATTTGCCGAAATTAGTAATGATATTTATATACAGGTTTATTTAAAATTGCAACATTTTATGTAAAATTCACATAAAAAAAAACTACATTTCTCAGGTTCATTCATGGTGAAAACATGAAACGGGCAATAGTTTACTGGAAGATTACTGCCATCAACTGGAAAACAAACACTTTTGTTAGTGCTCAGTGAATAGTTTGTGCATGAATGACATCTGGACAATGACTGTTTTCTCCAGAGCAACTATATATATACACATACATATATATATATATATATATATAAAGCTGCTTTGAAACAATCTGTATTGTAAAAAGCTCTATATAAATAAAGGTGACTTGACTTGAATGCTAGATGTAATGCTCTTGCTATTTGTGTTTAGGCTGTAATATGGCTTAGGTGATGTTTTTGTATAGTTTAACCATCATCAGCCTTTATATACATAAAAGGGCCGACCCTGCTTTCAGATAATGTACAACAATCATGACATATGTCACTTTCTCTACAGCTTTCAATACCACTGCAGACCCTCCTGTCAACTCCACTGCAGACCCTCCATTCATCACCACTGCAGATCCTCCATTCATCACCACTGCAGATCCTCCATTCATCACCACTGCAGATCCTCCATTAAACACCACTGCAGCCCCTACATTAAATCCCACTGCAGACCCTACATTAAACCTCACTGCAGCCCCTCCATTAAACCCCACTGCAGCCCCTACATTAAACACCACTGCAGCCTCTACATTAAACCTCACTGCCGCCCCTACATTAAATCCCACTGCAGACCCTACATTAAACTCCACTGCAGCCCCTACATTAAACCCCACTGCAGCCCCTCCATTAAACTCCACTGCAGCCCCTCCATTAAACCCCACTGCAGCCTCTACATTAAACCTCACTGCCGCCCCTACATTAAATCCCACTGCAGCCCCTCCATTAAACCCCACTGCAGCCTCTACATTAAACCTCACTGCAGCCCCTCCATTAAACCCCACTGCAGACCCTACATTAAACTCCACTGCAGCCCCTCCATTAAACCCCACTGCAGCCCCTCCATTAAACCTCACTGCAGCCCCTCCATTAAACCCCACTGCAGCCCCTCCATTAAACCTCACTGCAGCCCCTCCATTAAACCCCACTGCAGACCCTACATTAAACTCCACTGCAGCCCCTCCATTAAACCCCACTGCAGCCCCTCCATTAAACCCCACTGCAGCCCCTCCATTAAACTCCACTGCAGCCTCTACATTAAACCTCACTGCAGCCCCTCCATTAAACTCCACTGCAGACCCTACATTAAACCCCACTGCAGCCCCTCCATTAAACTCCACTGCAGCCCCTACATTAAACCTCACTGCCGCCCCTACATTAAATCCCACTGCAGACCCTACATTAAACCTCACTGCCGCCCCTACATTAAACTCCACTGCAGCCCCTCCATTAAACCCCACTGCAGCCCCTCCATTAAACCTCACTGCAGCCCCTCCATTAAATCCCACTGCATACCCTCCATTAAACCTCACTGCAGCCCCTACATTTAACCTCACTGCAGCCCCTCCATTAAATCCCACTGCAGCCCCTCCATTAAACCTCACTGTCGCCCCTACATTTAACCCCACTGCAGCCCCTACATTAAACCTCACTGCAGCCCCTCCATTAAATCCCACTGCAGCCCCTCCATTAAACCTCACTGTCGCCCCTACATTAAACTCCACTGCAGCCCCTCCATTAAACCTCACTGCATACCCTCCATTAAATCCCACTGCAGCCCCTCCATTAAACCTTACTTCCGCCCCTACATTAAACTCCACTGCAGATCCTCCATTAAACTCTGCAGCCCCTCCATTAAACCTCACTGTAGCCCCTCCATTTAACCCCACTGCAGCCCCTACATTAAACTCGACTGCAGCCCCTACATTAAACTCTGCAGCCCCTCCATTAAACCTCACTGTAGCCCCTCCATTAAACCCCAGTGCAGCCCCTACATTAAACTCTGCAGCCCCTCCATTAAACCTCACTGCATACCCTCCATTAAACCTCACTGCATACCCTCCATTAAACCTCACTGCATACCCTCCATTAAACCCCACTGCAGCCCCTCCATTAAACTCTGCAGCCCCTCCATTAAACCTCACTGCAGCTACAACCAAAGGTAATTCATCTGTGTGTTTGTGTAGGAACGTGTGGGTCAAGTTGTACTATCACTGTTGCGGGCAACTGTTAGCATTGTAGATAGCGAGTCAGGAACAGGAACTGAGGAGGTCGTTTGACACAGAGGGATTTTAAATCTGTTTAAAGTATGATCCTTCAGAAATCATTCTAATATGCTGATTTGATGCTCAAAATACATTTCTTATTATTATCAATGTTGAAAACAGTTATGCTGCTTCATAATTTGTGGAAACTGGAATAATTTTTTTCAGGATTCTTTGATTAATAGAAAGTTCAAAGGAAAAGCATTTGCTTGAAACATCATTGTCCACCTTAAGTAAGGCAGATCAATAATATTGTTGAATATTAAATGTCCCCAACTAAGCAAGCCAAAAGCCAAGGCAACAGTGGCAAGGAACCAGTTCTAGGTGTAGATCAAGTTCTACTATCACTGTTGCAACCGAAGGACAGTGAAACGTCTCGGTTACTAATGTAACCCTCGTTCCCTGAAGGAGGGAACGGGACATGTAACGTCGACGTGACGACGTAATTGGGATCACTTCAGGAAGCCCTATCAACTTCGAGTGTCTACAGAACGAGCCAATGAATATTGGCGTGCGTGAATCGCGTCACGCGCCCCGCCCCGCAGCGCGGGTATAAACAGGAAGCGGGCGCACGCACACATTGTTTTTCGCTGAGGAGCTGAGATTTGTGACGGCCATGCAGCGATGGTCAGCAACGGTAGTGACATGACGTTACGTCTCCCGTTCCCTCCTTCAGGGAACGAGGGTTACATTAGTAACCGAGACGTTCCCTTTCAGTCGCTCACGTTCGACGTAACTTCGACGTGACGACGTAATTGGGATCCCTTGGAATTCGCCATGGTTGCTGCCACATCCAGCGCCCTACGCTAGACTCTCAGACCCCCAATTGGCTGGGGCGGAAGACCTGCGTAGAGGGAGTTCAGCTGCTGTTCCTTATACCCCACACAGTGGAACTGAGAGAAAGGAGACAGCCTTTCCCTTCTGCTGGCCTCCGTAACAGACGAAGAGCTGATCTGAGGTCCTGAGGCTTTGCGTTCTGTCCACGTACAGACGCAGAGCGTGAACGGGACAGAGAAAAGCCAGGGCTGGGTCTGCCTCCTCCGAAGGCAGCGCTTGCAGGTTCACCACCTGGTCCCGGAAGGGAGTGCTAGGAACCTTGGGCACGTATCTGGGCCGGGGTCTCAGGATCACGTGGGAGTTATCCAGGCCGAATTCTAGGCACGATTCGTCGCCCGAAAATGCATGCAGGTCCCCTACCCTCTTGATAGAGGCCAATGCAACCAGGAGTACTGTCTTACAGGACAGGATTTTTAACTCAGCTGATTGCAGAAGCTCAAAGGGTGGTCTCTGAAATGCCGAAAGGACCAGAGACAAATCCCAAGAGGGTATAGAGTAGAGATGCGCGGATGGGCTATTATTTCATCCGCAACCGCATCACAAAACTCATCATCCGTCCGCCATCCATCCGCACCAACGTTTTTGACCAATTATCAAAACCGCACCCGCCCGCCATCCGCTGATTGTATGTATACATATATTTTTCATTTGATTAGTTCAACCGCCCGCCACCCGCCCGAATTTAATTAAAATATTATTTTTCGTCACGTCATCCGCCCGATCCGCGGTTTATCCGCGGTTTGTCCAGGGACCAGACATGGAGTTTCCAGAGGTCTGGACGCGGGTGCCATAGGGTGCCCCGTCTCTGAGAGAGCAGGTCCTCTCTCAGAGGAATGGGCCAGGGAGGGGCTGTCGCGAGGAGCACTAGTTCCGGGAACCAGGTCCGGTTGGGCCAATAAGGCGCAACTAGCAAGACCTGCTCCTCGTCCTCCCTGACTTTGCACAAGATCTGTGCAAGAAGGCTCACTGGGGGAAACGCATATTTGCGTAGGCCCCGGGGCCAGCTGTGTGCCAGAGCATCCGAGCCGAGGGTCCCCTCAGTAAGGGAATAAAATAACTGCCAGTGAGACGTGTCCGGGGCGGCAAACAGATCTACCTGTGCGGTCCCGAAGCGCCTGAAAATCAGCTGGACCACCTGGGGATGGAGTCGCCAGCTCGTCGGCTGCACGGTTGAGCAGGCCCGGAATGTAAACGGCACGAAGCAACCTCCGATGCCTCTGACTCCAGAGGAGGAGATGGCGGGTGAGTTGTGACATGCGGCGGGAGCGTAGACCACCTTGGCGGTTGATGTACACAACGGTCACAGTGCTGTCCACAGACCTGAAGCTGCATGCCCGTTGTACGTGGCCCCCCAGCCGGTGGCAGAGGCATCCGTGGTGACCACAGAGTGCCTGGACACTTGTTCCAGGGGAACACCTGCCCGCAGGAAGGAAGGGTCCGACCACAAGCTGAGAGTTTGGCGACAGTGCGGAGTCACTTGGACCCAACACGAGCCGCTCTGCCACGGCCATCTCGGGACTCGATCGGGGAGCTGAATCATCTAAGATACAACAACAATCATGACATCTGTCACTTTCTTTATAGTTTTCAATACCACAACTGCAGCCCCTCCAGTCACCTCCACTACAAAGCCTCCATTAATCTCCCCTACAGCTCCACCCAAAGGTAATTCATCTGTGTGTTTGTGAATGAACATGTAGGTCAAGTTTTACCATCACTGCTGCAACTGTAAAGGAGAGGCAGTGAAACCTGAAATCACTACTAAGTGTTTTGGTATTTTGCAGATGTTCTCTCATTACTCACTAATCTGGATGTTGAGGTTTTGGCAGAGGAGTCGTCCACTGAAGAAGAGCGTCAGGCTGCACTGCGTCAGGTGAGCGGAGCGATTCAGTTCACATACACACTCTACACTCTTAATGTACTTAAGTGTGCAGGTGATGGGAAAGTACTTACTTTTAAGTATTTCAAACCAAAGTATGCCAGCATTTTAACAGAAATAGCATTAGAATCAAGCTAAATTAATTAAACATTTTACAATAAACAGTTGCAGCTTCATCCTCACAGTCGCTCTACAATCGAGTTGATAGTGAATAGGTGTGACATCACGTCCCTTTAGGCCCCAAAGTGATTCTATTGGCTGAAAGAACTTTATTAGAGTTTCAATTTTTTGCCTGATTAGAAATCCTCCATTATTGCTTGTTGTTCTGAACCATTAAAGTATATATTTTACATCACAATTGTCAAGGGATGTATGTTTTAATGTAACATCCAATCAAACTATATTAAATGTTTAAATATCATAATTCTTATCTTGCATTCTATAAATAATGGACAGCATTGGGACGCAGCTTTATTGTGCTCTTCTTCTTCTTCTGCACCTGCTGTTTTTTCACTTGCTGTCATCTTGTTTCTCAGGTTGCCGCTTTCCTGGAGAGTTCCTTGAGAGCGTATAATAATGACATCTACTCTTTTGAGGTCACGAGAATTCAGCCGGTATCATCATCATCACCATGTGATTGAGTCAGAAACCAGCCAGGAAGAACAAACATGAATAAATCCTCATCGCTACTGGACTTTTACTATTTTAATATGGGATTTTTTTTATGGTGATGGTTCAACTCAAACATTGCATTTGATAACACATCTTATCCATTTACGTTTGATGTGCTTTAATCTTAAACTCTTGAATATAGCACTTTATATGTGTGATATGGGACGAATGTGTATGAAAACCTTAGATTCTTAGATCTGCTGCATGTAATTCCTTGTTCCTTTTTCATTTGCACAGACGGGAATCTGCTGCTTATTTAACACGGTCTTCATTTTTCTCTATTGTTGAGGTTCTTGTATGATAATCACACTGAAATACACATGATGAGGAAGAACTCTTGTTAACCAAAAAAATTTGAAAATAAAAGAAACAAATGTTTTAAACTTGTATTCTGTGATTATCCATGGAAATATGATTCTGTTTGAATCAGTGCAGTTGCACTGACCACAAAACAAATGTCTCTCTGACTTAGATACTTAGTGTTAAAAATGCATAAAACAATTATGATCTAATGTCATTATGAACATCTCATGCAGATAAGACACTGTAAGTGCAACAGAAAAAACAGGAAAGAAAGTCCTGCACACAGCCTGGAAATCTTTTGGCAATGACCTTCATCAGGGTATTTTAATAATGTCATAAAGAATCCAGTATTTCAGGATCTCTGTACACTATCTGATGAAAGAAATCTGACTTTGATTTATCAGTCTCTGACATCAGTGTAAGTTGGCAGGACTCTGGACAGACGTGAGAAATGAAGAGGAAACAATCCAGACACACACTGATCCTGATGTGATTCTCATCGGCTTTCTGCTGGCCACAATGAGCCGCTTAACCACAGGTAGCATTCACATCAGCTGCACTGTTTGTGTGTCACATTTATATAGTTTTCATTACGGAATTAGATCTACATCTGATTATAATCACTTTGAAAGATTTGGAGAAGCACCATCAGGAATTCAGAAACGGATGGGATTACACTGCATCATTAAACAAGAACCATCTGTAAACGCTTCAGATTATCTGATTGTTGATATTAAACATGTTTTTTCATTTCACAGCTCAAAGTAGCCTACCACTCAACCTACGATCAAACTGATACTGCAGCTGTACTGAGTACACTACTACAACCACTTCAGTTACCTCTTTACCTTTCACAACACCACCACCTTTTACCACATCTACAACACCACTTACACTGGCATCAACGACAATTGAACTACCACAACTACAGTTTATCCACTAACATGTGAGGCAAAATCCTGAATATTTAAACAGGGTTGCCAACTCTCACGCAATTGAGCGTGACACACACGCAATTGACACTTTTCACACGCTCTCACGCCACACATCCATTTTCTGACGCACAGAAAAATTGCGGAGCAGAGGTACTTTTAATATTAAACTAATTCTCAGCTCTTAGATTCCGTCAATTTTATTATGAAATTCAGACAAAAATACGTTTGGCGCTTGTAAATGTGACGTGACAGATCGCTGAGCGCCTCAGGTCAAGTGCACGTGGACCGATCATCTGTTACTTTTTTATTTAAAGATGCAGTACAACTTACCGAAAGTATACATAATTTCGACCAATTAGTGTTTTTCAACCACGGAAAGAGGTCAATATAACAGCAGGAGAACAATTATGTCACATAACGTTATATTTACCTCAGGAAAGCCATTTAATGACCATGTTAATTGAATAGAAAAAATAGCTAGAGAAGAGATTTTGCTGAGCACTATATTTCATATTTATTATATTTTTACTTATGTCATTAAATAATTGTTATTATAACAAAAACTGCATTATATTTAATTTAATTTGTTATTTTGACTCGCGCTAGCCTAGCACCGGCGAACTATGCAAATGCACTGATAAATAACACCCAGGCTAACTTGGAAATGAGGTCCGATGTCCAAAATCCTGAACCACCCCTTTAATCTTGAACATACAAGTGTTAAGCAAACTATGGAAAGAATGTGTAAGGAAACATTAATTATCTGTTCTCATGTAAGTACTTGTTCCTCCTTCATTTGTAGGCGTATGGACGGGAATCTGTTGATACTTGAGATTCCTGTCTGTCGATGACTCTCTTATAAACCAAAACATTTAGAAAATGTGTCATTCTGTTAGATTTCCTGTTCATCCAGTAGTCAATCTGTTTCCTGGTGCTACTGAATTACTTAGTTGCATGCATATTTTACTGCCCTATACCATGCATACTTCCTAGCTCTTTAGGCCTACGTTCATAACAGTTTTGTTAAGCAACGCTTTGTTTTCCTGGAAAATGTGGAGACCACTGACATTATTATGACAGTGTCTACAGCGTTTGACCTCCTCCACTGTCCCCAGAAACCCATAAAACTATGAGAATACCTTATTTTAGACCAGACAGCTTCATCAGGACCAGACACCAGTGTGGCAATAGAGACCAGGGCGGTTTGTGGGCTTATTAGCACTTTATAAAATAATGTTGTTAACTGACTTCTATTCAGAAATTGTATTAATAGACTTTCCCCTCTTAAGTGTTCAACGGAGGGGTCCAAGACCATAGGACTTTGGTCGCATTTGAACCACGAATAAACACACAAAAATAGACTGGATTTGAGGAGTTTATGAATTTGACGCCCTTGGGAATGAATGGAATGCGAGGAATGCTTCACATAGAAAACCATAACAATGCTCAAAATTCAAACTAAAAATGCTAAAACTTTACCAAAAAATGATTTAATAATGTCTACATGTGTATCTGAATCAGATCTGAATGCATACGGTCATCTAGTGGCAAGATTCGTATATATATATATGGGACATTCTACCAGAAACGTACATTATCTGTCCTTGAATTGTTACAGCGAATAAAAAAGTATTTCATCCAAAAAATTTTAAAACTGGCTCATAGTTGATTTCTGTGAGTTGTTCTGTAAAGGAATATGTCATTCATTAGGTTCTCAGATATTTTTTTCTTTATTAAAAACACTTTTGAAAATTACAAATCCTGTCCATGTCCTTGTCCTCAGCCAAATTGGAGCTATAGCTTTCATAGTTTTATTATGCTAAAAACTGTTATTTAGAAAAAAACCTCCATCAATAACAAGTTTAAGCTGTTATCATTCACATCAACTGATCAAAAACATGAAATTATATATAAATTCTACAAATAAATTCTATTTTACAACTGTCCCCATGTTTTTGGTCAGTCCTGTCACGTTTACATAAAACTCTACATAAAATGTGTGAGATACGCCTTTAAGGGTATCACTCAGAGGAAGTGACATCATTTGACCCAGGTGAAGCTGACATTGATCAAGGCTGAATTCTGTCATTGAATTGTATGATTTTAAGCTTGTTTTTGTGGGTGTTTTTAGGAAGACGAGCTAAAGGGTTAGGCCCTGTTACGGTAAAACATTCCAGAAAATAATGAAAATGTTTTAAATCCAAAAGGTTTCTGAAATTCCTTGCTTGCATGTTAACAGTTTTTATGCTATGCTAGCAGGCTGAGTAATGGCAGTTTAAAATTGCAAACCATCAGGCCCTGTCACATTCCTGTGTGACACGGCCTTACAAATTAAAGTTATTGTTCTTTTTTATTACATTTATTGCATATATTATTTATTTAATGCATACAATAGTAAAATGAAGTCCCAGGTGCTTGATTTTTATACAACTGTGGCCATGGAAGTGATTGGAACACCTGAATTCAATTATTTGGAGGGCTGTCCCATTACTTTTGGCAATATTATGTATGTCCTTGGCTGAATTTTACCATAGTCTAATATTACATTAACATTAAAATTATAATAATAATTTAAAAAAGAAATGCCAATCAAAACTTAAATAAAGAACACAAAACATAACTTTTTCTGCATCATCAAAAATCCATAAAGTCAGTCCTGTCACAGCACCGTCAGTCCTGTCACGCCATGGTCAGTCCTGTCACACAGGAAATTATGACAAAAGTGTACTATTTGAGGAAATATTAATTAATTAATCTCTTTAACTGTGTAGATGAACGTGGGGGGATATATCCACCACTATGTTTTTGTAAAAATCTCCTATGTAAAGGTGATTTTGTGTACTACAGTTGACCGAAAAGTTACTTATATTTCTTAAAGGAATTACAAAACCATGTTAGATACAATCAGGGACATGTGATCAATAAGAAAATGCTATTTGTATCAAAGAAATTCATTAGGAAACCATTCTAACATATACAAATTTGTCTGTGACAGGGCCTGACATTTTAGGGGTGAAATGCGTATAAAAATGTATTTTATTCAATCATAAAAACATGCTGAGATGGCATGATATGTGTTTCTCATAGTTTAACATGTCCTCCATGACTCAACGTTCAGATTTAAGAAAAATATATTTTTCCCCCCAAGATTTTTTATGAGTGGAAATGTACATTTCTGGTAGAATGTCCCATATAAGAGTCATAATATCATGTTATAGATATTTTTTTTCCACAAGAGGTCAGCAGACTCACCCAATGTCAGATGTTTTGAAGTGAATTAAAAGGGTTATGCATGAAATTGTGTTATTTTGAATTTAAATTGAAAGAATGTGGTAATTTAAAGGTTTTAAAGTAATTTAAAGGTAATTTAAATAAAACAATAACAAAAAAATCTCCACAAAAACAAAAACAAATTGCATTTACACTCTCAGAAAAAAAGGTACAAAAGCTGTCACTGTGGCGGTACCTTATCAAAAGGTACACCTTTGTACCTAAAGAGTGCATATTAGTCCCTCAAGGTACATATTGATACCAAAAGTGTACATATTAGTACCTAAATGGTACATATTAAAACCCTTTTGAAGGGTACTGTCCCAGTGACAGCTTTTGTACCTTTTTTTCTGAGAGTGTAAAAATAGAGAAAATATTACCAAACGAAATGAAATTAACTTTCTGGACAAAAAAAATAAATAATCTAAATATAATTTTAGGGCATTTTGATCCACAGGGGAAGAATGAGGGTTCAGGTTAATTGCTGTTCTCCTTTCTTCTGTAATTCATCTGTTAGTTTCTTTCTTTCTTCTGTATATCTGTTCCACTGTTTCTCTAACTACACACACCAATCACATAATCCTGTAAGATGTTTTCCTATTATATACATTGTTGAGTAAAGTCCTGTATGTCCCAGTCTGGAGTCTAGATTTTCTTTCCTCCTCTTCCTACTAATGGTCATATTATATGTAGATGCCTACCCTTTTATTCATTATCCCAATAAAATATATATATATATATTTTATCTAACTCCTCTTTTATTATTGATTTGAAATAAAGATGATTTCTTTCAATCTTGGGATGATGCTACGCCCACCTGACCTTTCCCTGGATCAGTAAAAACACGTACTGTAAAAGTCACTCACTGCTCTAGTCTTGACTGAATAACTTTAATAAGGGTTAATATTTGTATCGTGAAGACTATAGGCTACTTGACATTTGATTACTATTTCTGTACCTGAAAATCTAGTTTAGACATACATTAAAAACCTAAAAATAACTAGTCATTTCATTTGTATAGGCCTATGTTTGTTTTGCAGTATTTATTTGTGCTATTGCTTGTAATTTTATCTTCTTTTTTTTTATTATTATTACTGACTGTTTTCAACAATATTTAAAATATAAGTTAGGCTTGTAGTTTTTGGTGTCATAGCCTTATTTATTAAGGTTACAAAAACCGCTAAAACAATAACTAGGCCTATTTTATTACGTTTTTTGTGTTCGACCATATAGAACATCATTTATTGTAATATATAGGCCTAATTACTGTAATTTTACTGTAAGTACTGTAAAAACTTTGTAATTTCTTTAGCTCCATCTGTTGAAAGTAAAACTGAATTTAAAAAAAAATTTGTTTTAGTTTTTAGTTAATCAATGTCATCTGAAGTTTGGAATAAAGTAAAAATTCAAACTAGTGAAACATTTCAAAGGATCGAAGGATTTGTCTCCCGTTTCAAAGCATCTGTAGGCATATAAGGCCCGTTCACACCAAGAACGATAACTATAAAGATAACCATGACTATAACTATATTTGCGTCCACATCAACGAACGATTATGGTCTGTTTATTCTAAGCTCGCGCGCTGCGGTTTCAAAGTGTGTACAACGTCATTGGACATGTTTTTGCTGTTCTTGTTGCATTTACACTGCTTTAATCAGCAGATGTCGTCAGCATGCTATGATTTGAGTGATGCTAGTGTAATCGATCTAATTTAACGTTAGCTGATGGAGTCAATATTGTGGAATAAAAAGTAAAACAACACCTACTTTGTGGAAACGAGCGCCGGATACCTGAGGTAATACTCGCCATTTATTCCGAGGGTATGAACGATTGTTTTCCATATCCATTTTCTTGAAAAGGGGCTTGACTTGTCAAACAGTGGTGGATTTTTCTGGACCTCTGCGATTAACTTCTTCTGTTGTCTGCCATTTTAAATCTCTCTATAAATGACAGGAACGTCTGTCTGTCTGTGTGTCTGTGTGTGTGTGTGTCTGTTAACCACATATCTCTCGAACCGTTAGTCCGATGGATTTCAAACTCGACAGGTGTCTCGCTACGGGCACGAGTAAGTGCAGTGCCAAGTTTGACGTTGTTTGGATGAGAAATGCTAAAGATATCGTTAAATATATCATTTTTATAAGGTTGTGGTTTAAAAATAAACATTCTGACACTAGAGAGTTGTATCGGTCAAAGAAGCCCCAAGAAGGTTGTGGTTTAAAAATAAACATTCTGACAATCTGTCAGCTACACTGTTTACTTCTGAATATTATAGTTTGGTTCCAAAACGTGATAAATCCATTTTGATTAATTGGAGTAAAAATGTGTTTTCTTTACCAAGAAACCAACAATTACTAAAAACACACACAAAAACTGATTTTGCACGGGCACTTTGCACTGCTCCCTGAATCAACACGCTTATTCATTTGTGGATGTTAACTGAATCTATATGTCAGCTATGCTGTTTCTGAATATTATATTTCATTCTGGTGCGCTTAACGTTATTGCTACTGTGTAATAGTAGCCTATGCTATTCACCAACTAAACATATCCTATTCAATGCGTTCACAGTCTCTTTCACGGGCATCATTTGTAGTGGCCTATACACAAACTGTTTCCTCAAGCATAGCTTTTTCTCGGAGTTCACTGTGTGCTTTCTACCATGCACAAATAAAAATGTCACTGAACTTTTGCTGTGTAATTGTAACAATGAGCACTCAAACACACCAAACCAACAATTACTAAAAACACACACAAAAACTGATTTTGCACGGGCATTTTTTGCACTAGTGTGAATGGATTCTGAATGGCTTTCAGTGTTTTATATGAAAAATAATCGTTCTGAAAGTGATCCCAGCGATATCGTTTCTCTATATCTTTATTGTTATAGCTGTGGTGTGAACTCTGCTATTCTTTGATATTGAGAACGATTTTTAGAACTATATCTTTATATCGTCCTTGGTGTGAATGGGCCTTACCGATCAGTTCCAATGATTCCAAAAAAAGTGTATAGTAAAATGAGTCATTGTAGTCAGGAGCATGAAATATTGTAGACGATAGTAATAGCACGCACTTTCATCAATTGCTGAAAAATAATAAATTTAAACAAAGTCAAGATTAATGGAGACTGCAACTACATTTACATTTAGTCATTTAGCAGACGCTTTTGTCCAAAGCGACTTACAAATTAGGACTAAATTAAGCGAGTCATTGTGAAGAGGCAAAAAACAACGCAAGAAGTGCTCAAAATACGAAGTTCAGGCATTGGTCAGAGTAAGCGATGATATAAAGGAAAAGGAAAGTTTTTTTTGTATTTATTATTATTATGTTAAGTGCTCACGTAAGAGAAGGGTTTTCAGTTGTCTTTTGAATGTTGTCAGGGATTCTGCATTCCGGATGAGGGAGGGGAGAGCATTCCACCAGCATGGAACTGGGAATGAGAATGTTCTGGAAAATGATTTTGTGGCTCTCTGTGATGGAACCACGAGACGTCGCTCTTTGACCGATCGTAGGCTTCTGGTAGGGATGTAGACTTGTAGGAGTGAGTGAAAGTAGGAGGGAGCTGAGCCTGTATGATAGGTCTGTAAGCAAGCGTCAATGCCTTGAACTTGATGCGAGCAGCGAGAGGTAGCCAGTGCAAAGTGATGAACAGAGGAGTGACGTGGGCCCTTTTGGGCTCGTTGAAGACAAGACGAGCTGCAGCGTTCTGGATCATCTGTAGAGGTTTAGTTGCACATGATGGAAGTCCAGCCAGAAGAGCATTGCAGTAGTCAAGCCTAGATATGACCAGGGCCTGGACGAGAAGTTGAGAAGAAGATCTTCCTGAAGTTGAGATGAGAAGAAGATCTTCCTGATGTTGTGCAGTGCAAACCTGCATGATCGAGCTGTCTTTGAAATGTGATCTGTGATCTGTGAAGGTCAGCTGGTCATCCAATATCACTCCAAGATTTCTGCCCGACCTTGATGGGGTGATTGATGATGAATCTAGCTGGATAGTGAAGTCGTGTTGTAGAGATGGATTTGCAGGGAGGACGAGAAGCTCAGTCTTTGCCAGGTTGAGCTGCAGGTGATGTTCCTTCATCCATGTCGAGATGTCCGCCAGACCGCTTGAGATCCGTGCAGCTACTGTGGGATCATCTGGTTGAAATGAGAGGAAGAGCTGTGTGTCATCAGCATAGCAGTGGTAGGAGAAACCATGTGCCTGTATGATGTGACCCAGTGACGTGGTGTAGATGGAGAAGAGTAAGGGTCCAAGAACTGAACCCTGAGGAACCCCTGTGGTCAGCTGATGTGCTTTGGATACCTCGCCTACTTTTATACCATATGAAAGAAATAATGTCAAAATGGTTTATTATAAGTGAACACAGTGATGATGTTTTTTGAAATGGTTTAACCCTCCTCTGGTGAGATCATTTACTTTATTTGCAGTTAATGTAATCTAAGGCTGGATGGCTGTGAGTCAGTTGTACTTCTCTTTTTTCCTGTTCTTCTTGTTCCACTTATCTTCAGTGATTCTGCTTGTTAACAGCAGATGTTCATCACTAATGCTCAATCATCACTTGTAGAGTGAATCTATTTTATTTCACTAACTGCAACATTGCTCCAGTGTTACTCACTGCTCTATAGGTTGGGACCATATGTAATCTGAGCAGTGATCGTTTAACACGGAAGATTTTGCTCTGCCAATAAACATGTAAACCGCATCATGTATTTTTTCTTTATTAAATAATTTCTTAAAATGAATTGGATAATTGTCTTACTCTTTATTTAACTATGATGAACACACACTAAGAAATGTGAAATCTAACACATACACAAGTTTTGTTGTGGTCTTTCTGGGTTTAGTGTTAAAAACAAGTAAAACAATTATGATCTAACTTCAATACAAGTGGTACAAAGTACCAAAATGTCACTATAGCTTCACTATTAAGAAAATAAATCTAAATTTGGATGGTCTCGTGTGGGTGTAACACTGCAATAGAAAGAACAGGTCTTTTTGCAACTCCCTTCATCAGGTATTTTAAATGCATCATCAAGCAATCCAGTATTTCAGGATCTCTGTACACTACCTGATGGGAAAACTCTGACTTGGATTTATCCGTCTCGGAAGTACGCGTGTTTTGACGCGAGTCTGGACAGATACATAAGGAGTGAAGAGGAAACAATCCGGAGCACATCGTATCATCACTGACAGAGACCTGACACACACTGATCCTGATGGCTCCCGCTGTGATCCTCATCGGCTGTCTGCTGGCCACAATGAGCTGCTTAACCACAGGTAACATTCACATCAGCTGCACTGTTTCTTTGTCAGTTTTTGATATCGATTTCATCTGTAAATGCTTCATATTATCTGATTGTTGAAATTAAACATTTATTTTATTCCGACCACAGCTCTGACAACACCTACTCCAACCACCAATTCAAGTACCTCATCATCACCAACCACAACCACAGTTCATCCACCAGCATGTAAAAACCTGAATATTTAAACGTTATTTTACAATGCTAATTTTAAACTTCTCAAACTATTCTAATCTGTTATACTGTACATCACATTCCTATACCTTTAAGAATATAATTTACAAAAGTGTGCAATTTAATTCTATTAGTGTAAAACATCCAGAAATAGTTCCTTGTCTTCTTAAGAGGTGCAATTGCATCTTGCTTTAGACAGAGCTCTGTGTCTCTATACTGATCTGTTCATTAGTGAGAGATTTTCAGTTTTCGTTTAGCAATTTTGCTCTAACAACCCAACAAGTGTGTTGAGAGATTGCGATGACTCTGCATTCAGTGCCACTGTAATTGATATTGTATTGATTGAAAGATGAATTCTGAATCTTCTCATACACAACAATGTTCTTGACATGTCACTTTTTGTATAGCTTCTTCGAATACCACAACTGCAAACCCAACTGCAAACCATCCAATCAACATCACTGCAAACCCTACTGCAAACCATCCAATCAACCCCAACATCACTGCAAACCCTACTGCAAACCATCCAATCAACCCCAACATCACTGCAAACCCTACTGCAAACCATCCAATCAACCCCAACATCACTGCAAACCATCCAATCAACCCCAACTCCACTGCAAACCCATCAATCAACCCCAACTCCACTGCAAACCATCCAATCAACCCCAACTCCACTGCAAACCATCCAATCAACCCAAACTCCACTGCAAACCCATCAATCAACCCCAACTCCACTGCAAACCCATCAATCAACGCCAACTCCACTGCAAACAACTCCACTACAGATCCACCCAAAGGTAGCTCATCTGTGTGTTTGTGTGTGTACTAGGAATATGTAGGCCAAGTTTTACTATCACTGTTGCAACCAAAGAATAGTGAACAAATTGTGGAAACTGTGATACATTTTTTTCAGGATTCTTTGATGAATCGAAAGTTCAAAAGATAAGCATTTACTTGAAAAAGAAATGTGTGTGTGTGTGTGTGTGTGTTCTACAGTGCCAGTTAGTGTTCATTACATTTCATTTGTTTCACTGTAGTGATGTTTGTCTGACAGGTAGTTGTGCGAATCCAAATCTGTGCTGTTCTGGATTGAATGGCAGCTGTCACCGCTTGAACTGTTTTTGTGACGTTGCTTGTCTGAGAATTGGCGACTGCTGCCCTGATTTCAAGCCCACCTGCCTCACAGGTATTCAGAAACATTTATACTGGAAATCTGATTAATCTGTGCTGAAATGAATTAACAGCCACTTGCACTAGTCACAGTAATCAGATTGTGTTCTACTCTATACATGATTAATGTACTTTGATTGAGGTACAAAACAAAAAAATACAGCACATATACTAAAAAATCTCACAATATCTTTATCTCTTTCCCCCTTTTATAGTCAATAACAGCTCCAATGGCACTGAATCAAACAACACTTTGACACTGACAGGTATATTTTATATTTCTTTATTTCCTATAAATATTATTTATCATGTGATTCTATATAATAATTCTAAATTATCTAAATATTAAAATCTGCATTGGATGTCAAATGTTGCAATGACCTCTTTGTAACTGATCATTCTAATTATTTTATAGAAACAAACAAGTTAATCTCACAATATCTTTATCTCTTTCCCCCTTTTATAGTCAATAACAGCTCCAATGGCACTGAATCAAACAACACTTTGACATTGACAGGTATATTTTATATTTCTTTATTTCCTATAAATATTATTTACCATGTGATTCTATATAATAATTCTAAATTCTCTAAATATTAAAATCTGCATTGGATGTCAAATGTTGCAATGACCTCTTTGTAACTGATCATTATAATTATTTTATAGAAGCAAACAAGTTAGATCCTTTATTTACTGTATGTGAGCACTTTAAATTCTTGTAATTTATGAGACTGTCAGCAGAATCAGTCATATTATCAGTGATGGAACATCTTGATGTTGTTTTTCCACCAGTTTTTGGGGATCAAACTATAAATATGCATAATATGTTGGAGTTATGTCAGCATCTAACATGTCATGTGCACTTCTGTAGGAACGTGTTCTCAGCCGCCTCTGTGCTGCAATGGCGTAAACTTCAACTGTTTCAGAGGCTGTTTTTGTGACGAGCTCTGTAAACAGTTCAACGACTGCTGTCCCGACCTCAACAGCACATGCAGTAAGGACCCACATACACAGATATAGAGATGTTTACACGTTGTTTAATGGGCTAATTTCAATCAGAAGCTTTTATGAGCTGAAGTATGTTGAGAGATTGAGATGATCGTGATGATTCTGTTTTGATCAATGTTTCATGCAGTGTATTCAGTATCAATATTGTATTTATTGCAGATACAACAACATTCATGACATTTGTTACTTTCTCTATAGCTTTCAATACCACAACTGGACCTACATTCGACCCCACTGTATACCCTCCATTCTTCACCACTACAGCTTCACCCAAAGGTAATTTGTTTGTGAATGAACATGTAGGTCAAGTTTTACCATCACTGCTGCAACTGAGAGGCAGTAAAACCTGAAATCACTACTAAGTGTTTTGGTATTTTGCAGATGTTCTCTCAATCCTCGCTAATCTGGATGTTGAGGTTTTGGCGGAGGAGTCGTCCACTGAAGAAGAGCGTCAGGCTGCACTGCGTCAGGTGAGCGGAGCGATTCAGTTCACATACTTACACTACACTCTGTACTTAAGTGTGCTGGTGATGGGAAAGTACTTACTTTTAAGTATTTCAAACCGAAGTTTGCCAGTATTTTAACAGAATAAATAGCATTAGCATCAAGCTAAATTCACAAAACTTTTTATAATAAATGGTTGCAGCTTCATCCTCACAGTCGCTCTACAATCGAGTTGATAGTGAACAGGTGTGACATCACGTTCCTTTAGGCCCCAAAGTGATTCTATTGGCTGAAAGAACTTTTATAGGGTTTCCATTTTGTGCCTGATCAGAAATCCACTATTGCTTCTTGTTTTTGTCCTGAACCATAAAAGTACATACTTTCCAAATGTAAATTGGGACGCAGCTTTATTGTGCTCTTCTTCTTCTGCACCTGCTGTTTTCTCACTCGCTGTCATCTTGTTTCTCAGGTTGCCACTTTGCTGGAGAGTTACTTGAGAGCGTATAATAATGACATCTACTCTTTTGAGGTCACGAGAATTGAGCCGGTATCATCATCATCATCATCATCATCATCACCATGTGACTGAGTCAGAAACCAGCCGAGAGGAACAGACATGTATAAATCCTCATCAAAAACATTGCATTTGCTAACACTTATGCATTAAAACATGTTTTAATCTTAAACACAAAAGCATTGTATTTGTGTCAATGAAACTATGGAAACAAATTGTGAGGAAACTTAATTCAAATTATTTAAATGTTCTTGTTCCTCCTTCATTTGCATAGACGGGAATCCTACCGTTTTACTATTGTCTTCTACTGTAATAAAACGAGATTATAATTGTCATTCTTGTGTATTTCCTGGTCATCCAGTAGTCAGTGTGTTTCCTGCTGCTTTGTTCTGTAGATGTTGAATGGATATCTCTCACCGCCCTCTGCAACTATTCTATTGTTACCATAATAACACTTCACATTTTTGCCATTGACGTCAATGGTGATTTTTACTCAGATGTCAACTATCCAGTTTTGAAAAGTGGGTATTCCAGTTGTGACTAGTCTACATTTTTATATACTAGTAGTTAGTCATTATGTACTTGAACTTATTTTTCAGATAGAAGTACCAATTATTACATACTAGTATTTATTTATAGATACTAGTTCTTATTCATTAGATACACATACCAGTTAAATAGATGGTACTTCTTGATTAGATGCTAGTACTTATTTCAACTGTTACTTGTCAGACTTTTTATTTTACTAGTAAGATTTTTAAATTGAACTCACTGGCCGTTCTGACTAGTCATAACGAGTACAAAAGCAGTTGTGACTGGTATAAGAAATGGTAACAATTACAAAGATAGTGTCTCAAATAAGTACAAGTACCTAATGAATAACAACTAGTATCTATTAAGTAGGTAGTAGGCTATCTAATTAGTGTTTAATAAATAAGTACCAGTATGCATACTTAGCCGAAAAATATTTAGATTTTACATTTTATGCATTTGGCAGACGCTTTTATCCAAAGCGACTTGCATTGCATTTCAAGGTACACATTTATATTCTTATCAATTCTTTAAAATTTTATATATAAATATTTTTATATTTAAAAAAAAAAATAAATAAATAAATAAATAAATAATAATAATAATAATAAAAGTCAAAAATTAATAGACTACTATTATCTATTAAGTTGGAGATATTTTCAACCTCATAAGGAACTAGTGAGAATGTTTTTGGAGATAACTTCTTTCAAACACATCATTACATAAACATGAGTACCACTCTATCGTCCAATCAGAGTTCACATGGTAAAAAATTAGATTCACATATTGAATTAAATTGATTGTAAATAACTGGCTTTGTATGTTAGCTTATCTTGTTAATTGGTTAGCATGAAAACACATGGAAAGATATATGTTTAATATGACATTTATTGTCTTTGACATACTGTACAATATTTTAAAGACTTGGGATTTGATTATTGGCAGTTAAGTAGATGAAGAAACCAGTTCATGCACACCAGCCACAAAACCCACCAAACAACTACAATACACACGACATCCACCACAGGAGATTGTGCCTCTTTGGAGAGTATTTATAAATCCTTAAAATAAAAAATAAAAATGAATATTAATCTGCATCTGAGAATGCAAAATAAGAGTCCTATCTGTGAAAAAGGCCTACTCAAAATACATTTCAGCTATTTGAAGACTAGAAATTGCTACAGTTTGTGAATTTATATTTATGAGTATAGCTCTTTGATAATAAAAAAGGTTTATGTTGCACTTATAATGTTAATGAAAAGCAACACACTAAGAATGATGTGTCTATGCTTTCCTTCTTTTCTAACATCAAATATAACACACAAAAAAAAAAACTCACCATCCTGTACAAAAGAGAAGAATTGGCATTACAGTACAGATTGGCTCTTTTGGCATTATCTTGAACATTGTATAAGGATTAATTTCATGTGTCATCATAGAACGGAGGCGAGGCTCTCTGGAGCGCGTAACTGTCACCATAGATATCATCAGAGCCCGTCTACGGAGAGCCTTGGCACTTCCTATTAAGTCCTATTGTACCGAATTGTGGTTGTAGTTCCACCAGCGTTCCACTGGAGGTGATCGTGGGCGAGTGCAGACTGAATGGGAGTCTATGGCGCTAGACGGCTAAATTTGTCTCTTTCACCCGATTGCCGTTGAGAAATCTCAGATTTGATTGTAGGTTTTGCAAGTTCAACATGGGTTATAGGTCGAAAGTTGAATGAACGAGTACTTGTGTCCTTTCGATTTCTTACAGGTTGAGTTGTTGTTGCCCATAACACGCTAGCATTCTGCTAATGAACGCTGATTGGTCAGTGAAGGACTGATTACGACCAGACATACCGCTTGATGGCATCGTGGCATCCGAAGCGGGACCAGAAACAAACTAAACAAAAACTCTTCTAGCACGTGTGTTTACCTGTGTCAGCTGTGTTGTGTGTTTACCTGTGTCAGCTGTGTTGTCGATGCCTCGAGAGAAAAGAAAGTGCAGAGCGCGAAAGCACCAGAGTGACTGAAGGATTGCCGCAAAGCAGTATCTCTGGTCGTACGATGTGTATGATGTCATTGACATTTTAAAATACTTTTTAAAGCAAATAAGTGACTCGAACACCCAGCAGTGTGTAATTTCTTTGCATCTCCTTTCGAATACAACATTCAAATTACTAGACAAAAAATTATATCCGGAGAAAAGTGGATTTTGATGGGTATAGCACAATAGACCTCCATTCATTCTGCACTCGCCTGCGAGCGCCCCCGCATGGACAGAGACGTGTTACTGCAGCCAGTCCAGAAACCGGAAGTAACCAGAGAGTGCCAATTCTCTTCCTATTAGACTGATATCATTTAATAAAGGCTAGATGTCTCGTGCGCGCTGCTGGCAAATGGAGGTCGACGTCCGCACGTGGCGGCCATCTTGCCACATGCAGCTCGCTCACTTGTAACATTGTGTTTTAATGCTGCATGTACTTTTTAAATAACCATAACTTGCTCAATTTTCTAGCGATTTTCAAACGGTTTGGTTTGTTAAACGTCAGAGATGTAGTTATGACACTGCATACAAATGAATAATTATAACCATGGACATCAAGCATTCGGAATTATAGCCACGTTAATAATGTTTGTAAGAAACCAAACCGTTTGTAAATCTGTCAAGATTTCAGCGAGATAAGAGTATTTGTGTTCGTGCTGATCACTCACCTTACATCAGGTAACGTTACCACAGAGCTCGCCAGAAAAGCCTGCCTGTGACAAGATGGCCGCCGGTGATGCCGTTCAAGACTCCGCCGTAAAACATCTAGCCTTATATGGATATCTATGACTGTCACATCCTTTTGATTTTCCCGGCAAAAACGTCCCGAGTCCTTCACATATAAATCAGGCTTTCATAGACAACCTTGGAAGTCGAGTAAGGTCTAATTTAATTAAATAAATAAATAAATAAAAAATTTAAGGAGTCATCGGATGCAAAATTCACTGTTTGCATATAAATGTGTCTTTGCAGTGTGTGGACACAACCACCATACAATGAAACGAAATCCATTCACTCATTTTTTTCATCCTCAAAAAGCCTAAACACTCAATAATCAAGTTTAATCAAATTTTCTGAGATATATGATGTCATATTGCTCATGCTCCGCCCACGACCACGGACAGACTGTCCCGTATTAGCATAAATCATAAAAGCATTAATGTATGAAAGTCCTTACATATTAGCCCCTTTAAAGAAAGAAACACAAGGATGTGAGGTTTTTGCTGTATGACTCCGGAAATGACTTTTATTTTGTAACTGTTTCTCAGTCATTCCTGAAATGACTAATTAATCTTTAAAATTCAAACAATTATAGTGTGAATTCACAAAACACTTAAAAAAATTAAATAAAATAATCTAAAATTTAAAATTAATAATTGTTACACAGAAGTCAAAGAACTGTTTCAATTTCATGTTTTATAAAAAGTGAAAATGAAATGAAAAATAATGTACACGCATTTACTGTATAAAACAAACAAACAATAATTTAGCACTAGCTGCTCATGTCTATAAAAGTTTATAAAATAGTTAAATATTAACTTAATACGCGTCCCAGCATCTAAAGTCTGTGATCATATTAGATCTGGTTTGATAAAGAAATTTTTCATTCAAACATCCAGTTAACAAGGACCTGAAGTCGTATTAAATACAGTCAAATGAACTTATTTGGACTCTAACCATGAAACAAACATCTCTCTGACCCAGCAGAAGTTTAGTGTTAAAAATCTGTACAATTATTATGATCTAACATCATTATAAGAGCAGAAGCATCACGTAACATTCAAAAGTGCCATCACTTGTATCTTCACTATATAAAAGCAAAGCAAAAGTGCCTATAAATTTATTATTTTAAAATATGAAGTACTTTTAATGGATCCCGTGCATCAGTTTGCACTTTAGCACCCACAAGTCTTTATCATGTATTTTTCATGCCATCCTTTTGCAGAAGTTTCGGTTTGGAAGCTCAAATTTAAGGCCACATTGTTTGGTGTCTTTGGATTCAGATTTCTTGTCCCGTGTGCAACATGATCTAGAACGATCGACTCGCAGCATCAGTGTCACATTCCCACGTCCTCCTCAAACTCAACAGGAGAGTCCAGTAGATGTGAAGGTCAGCGAATGTGGAGACGTTTTCCCCATCACCTTATTTCCCGTACCCAACAGTCTCTGTATTCTGTGCTGATGATGTTCACCTGTGTCTCAGTTCCCTCTCGTCTTGCTGGAGATCCAGTTTAAGTATTTTGTGACACGTGTGTAAACGCCGGGTGTGTCTTTCTTCCCGCAACCGTCGCCCCAGCTGATCAAACCCATCAGAGTCATTCTGCCGTTCTTCGGACACACGAGAGGACCTCCGGAATCTCCCTAAAGAAACACCAGGAGAAACTGATCAATCAACATGCACAAACATTTCACACACTGAGGAGGAAAATTAGCCTTTTGCTAAATCCGGTACAATTACATACAATGCATGTAAAAATTGTATATGGTCCCTTTATAAAAAAAAATTAAAATTAAAAACCTGTTTAGGATGACTAGTAGGGGTGTGCAATACTGACAAAAAAACACATCTCTATATTGTCATGGATTTTATCGATATTTTGATGAGTGTGCTTATTGTGTTGGTACTTTGGCAGGTTTATGACTGCCGTTGACAGCCGACTCCCAAAGCTTTTGATATTCTTCATATTCTATGTGGTGGTCAGTTCGCAGCAGCGACACAAATGATCTTTTCCAGTACGTTTACATTGATTTGTACCTTTTATGGGCATTTTTACCTATATAAAGCCATTTTAGATGAATGCATCATCATCAAATGTATGCATAATTAAAGCCATTTTAATCTAATTAAATCTAAGGATCATCTTTTGTGATAAATTATTATATTTAATGGATAAATTCAATTATAACAATAAGACACAATAGGGCTGTTACCAATAAAATGAGATCAGTATCAACAAAATTCATCACAGGAAACACTGAAGTGGCATTTAGATGCATTTACACAGACTGTTACAAATCCATGCATTGCATAGTGTTTTGATGTTTTAAACATAAAACGTTGAATATTGTTATTTGAAATGATTAAAAAAATTAAAAGATACCGCAGTATTTAAAATGAAATTAAAACCGCCAGTAGGTGGCAGCAAGTGACTGTTCATGAGTGAGCCATTGAGATTCAACCGATTCATTTCATTTACAGTTTTTCTCGATTGTTTACACACATTTTCTGCTACTTCAGACACAGTGACCACAACATGTAACTCATTCACCAACCCCCCTGAGCCAATTCTGCTAAACTACAAGCACAATTCCTGCTTTACACTCAAACTGCAGTTCTAAAACACACCTTTTTCAAAACACTACACACAATTCTCTGCTTTTGGCACAATTTTCATGCAGAAAGTCTCTTGTTTTCACAAAGAACACACTGCCATTCAAATATGAACACTGACTCATCACATGGGCAAACACCCGTCACACAGTTTTACAATTAGCAATCAGAGCTTTAGCATAAAAGGGCAACAGGTGAGCTCTTCAATGGGGCAATGGATGCCAACATTGGATTTTTTTTTTATTACTGTAACTGTATACAGTAAATTCTTCTGTTGTTTTGTATGTAGACCACTGTATGTACAACTTTGTGTTGGTTGGGATGTACACTGTGTACACTGTTTTTGTGGGAAAAATAAAATATATTTGTTACCGTGTATTTGTGTGTTCTGAATATAAAAACAATATTCTCAGATATTTTACAACACACTTATGTATGTACTGTCCGTAGAAAGTGTAACACTGAACAAAAAAAGGCCTAAGTCATTATGATGAATGGAGAAGAAGTGTTTTCCATTCATCATAGTGTTTTACATTGAGCACATCAGTGTTCAACTGGTTCTTATAAATGTCTATTCATTTGATGGTTTGTGTGTGTCATTTGAAAACAAAATACCATTTTGAGAAGAAATAACATTGTTTTGAATGTAAAGTTTCATTTTGCAGGAGAATTGAGGGGTTTTGCCCATTGTGTGTGTGTTTTTGGATTTGTGTGTAGAGTTCTGAGAATATGAGGCATGCTTTCAGAAAATGTGTGTAAACAATTGAGAAAAACTGTAAATGGCTGATTCATTATTATGTCTTAATGAGTGACTCATTGAATCATTCATTCAGTGATGAAACACTGTGTATTGCTAAACAGTCCTGTGGTTTTGTCTGGAACTTTTTTCATTGGTGAAATAAAGCAAAAACAGGCAATATTGTGTCTACAATGTAAGTCACTTAACATTAACTTCTTGTTTATTGAACTACTGTATGAAATCAAAATCACATTTGTATTCATGCTGATATTTGGAGAAAAAAATGCGCACTTCTCTAACCTACTAGACTATAGTATTGTAAGTGTGTGTTTTTGTAAAGTGAGGGACGTAACTCGATAATGTCAGATCGCACATCATTGAAACAACAAGCACGAGGTTATCGAAGACCATGTATTCTGCACAGCCCTAATGACGAGCATGTGCCGAGTGTGGCGTTACCTTGCAGGCGTCGTCCAGGCCGCGCGTGTCTCCGGCACACAGCATGTTCGAGGTGACCAGACGACCGGCCAGCTTCTCCGGCACACACTGATCCTGCGGCCACAACCGCACCATACCACGCTTAATTCTCTCAGAGTAAAACGGAGAAACTGAGAGGGACAACCACAGAAGGAAGGAGGACGATTATTATACAATACCTCAGTGAAACTTGGACCATCAAAAAGCATCTAAAGCCTTGTTTAACAGTTAAAATATCTAAAAATGCTTCAAGCAAGATATATTTACTTGAGAAGCAGCACTAGATACAGTATTAAGACTATATGTGACGTAATAATATGACAAAATCCGAAACGAGTCGTTTTCTGAGCTTGGTTTCAATTTGGACTAACAAGGAAGTTTTGAGTTCTGAAACTTAAAGGATATTTTTATAGTACAATGATCTCTTATTTATCAAAAGATCAAGGAAAATTTGATTTCTTAATTCATGACCCCTTTAATGTATTAACTAACATTAACTAAAAATGAACAATACATTTGTGACCATATTTATCAATCTTTGTTAACGTTAGTTTAAGAAAATACATTCATGTCAGCTCAGGTCCATTAAATAATATTAACAGATGCAGTCAGTAGTGGCCAAAAGTGACGTCCGGAGGGGATATTTGTTCTTAATGACTCTACACGTTAGATTAAACCATCAAAATATAAGAAAAAAATATTTTATATATTTTAAATATTTTAAATGTGAGGGAAGAACAAAACATTAAACTTGATTACGGTTTTTATCTGACAAAATTACTTGGCAAAAAAAATGGCAAAATAAGCTACAGTTTTTATATTACTATGCAAAAAAATGCATAGGAAAACAAAAAGCTCTAAGGAAAAAGCATACATTGACTACAACACAATCTGTTATTAATATTTCATTGGTTCTCTTGTTTTTGCATGTGTTCATAATCTCTTTGTATGACAGCCTGGCAAAAAACTATGTCCCACAATGTGTCATGTTTCATTGCATTATTACCACAAATAAAACAATCCATTCCAAGCACAACTACGAAATATGATTACACAATCAAATTTGACAAATGTTTCATAATATTTGAATAAAGGATGAAGATTTCCTAGGCCGGACATCACTTTTGGCCACTACTGTACTCTTTTTTTATTTTAATAATATATTGAAATTAACATTAACTAGGATTAATGCTTTAGAAGTATTTTTCATTGATTGTTCTAATGTAGTTAAAATCTTGTATTAAAGACACAATCTCTGACCACAAGTGGTAATATTGTGTGCAGTGTTGCTTCTCAAGTAAATTTATCTCGTTTGAGGGATTTTTAGATGGACAAGAAGTCAAAATAGACCCTTTAAAATGCATTATTAAGAAGTTATTTCATGCAGTGAGATATGTAATGAATCTTACACTCTTCCTCTTTCCCGTATCCAGAGATCTCGCACTCCGTCCAATCCGGTAAAACCAAGTTTGGTTCTGGCAAACATGCCGGCAGAACTTCAGGAGAGTGGATCGCACAGATGCCGGACTCGCTCTTCAACTTCAGCAGAGCTAAAGACACAAAGTCAAAATCACTTACAATTGAAATTAACTATTTAAAACCTTATAAATACGGAAATTATGATAAAGTTGCATGATATTCTTATATTCTACTGTTGCAAAGCATGTCAGGGAAATAAAAAAACTATTACCAAAACTTTTTAAAATTAGACAAGAGATTATAGACAATAAATATTTCTATTTCAAATAAATGCTGTTTTTTTAAAAACTTTCTATTCATTAAAGAATCCTGAAAAATAAAATGTATCACGGTTTCCACAAACATATGAACTGTTTTCGACATTCATAATAATCATAAATGTTTCTTGAGCATCAAATCATCATATGAGAGTGATTTCTGAAGGATCATGTGACACTGAAGACTGGAGTAATGATGATGAAAATGCAGCTTTGATCACAGGATATAAATTACACTTTACTATATATTCACATAGAAAACAGTTATTTAAAATTGCAATAATATTTCACAATATTACTGTTTTTCCTGTATTTTTGACTTGGTGAGCAGAAGAGACTCTTTCAGCAATGTTTTAAAAATCTTACCGAACGGTAGTGTATTAAACAAAATAAATAAAAAAATATAAAATCATAAAATAAGTTAAATATATATATATAAATATTATAAATTGATGGAAACCCTAAAAAGCACTTGATGGGTCTGAAACTCATGAGGTTTATTAAATCATGTCTAAAAACTGTTGAAATTTCCCCCGTCACGGCGACACCAGCGGGCTGTGGGCTGATGATGATCTTAATAATCATTAGGAGAATGAGAATGCTTGTGTAAGTCTCACCGATATCATTGTCATACGTCTCGTCGTCGTACTGCTCGTGGATCCAGTATTTCTCCACATCGAAGATCTGCTCGCTGCTGGAGTTCTGGAGCCTGAAGGTCCGACCCAGAACCACCCGAAGACGCTTCTCCTCAAACCTGAACACAGATGACACAAGTCAAGCTATAACACCCAAACTACACAATGTTTTTTACTTGTTTTCAGTTAAAATATTTAAATGTCTTTAAAGCGAAATACAATCAAATGTAAGACTTTTAAAGACCTTTTTTTAAGAAAGGGGGAGAGATCTCTCTACACTGATCTCACTATATATTATCTCACTATGTATGTGTAAGAGTGTGTAATCACGCCTTCATTTGCTAGGCTTGGTAAATGTTTTTATATATGTGTGTTTTTGATTATAACTGTGAAGCACTTGCTATTAAATGTGCTATATAAATAAATAAAAGTTGAAATTGAAGTTGAAAATCACTCGACAGCAGTAAAACAGAACCACACATACACACACACACACACACACACGCACACACACACACACACACACACACCAGGCACGGCGCCAGGATTCCAGTTTTGGATGGGCCAGACCAATTGTGGGTGGGCCTTAAATTAAAAACGTTATCAAATCACTGTTTAACCTAATAAAAATGACTGACTAATATACTGTTATATTACCCATGCTTAAATAATAGAGATTTGAATAGCTTGATGCTGTTTAAATATTTTGTTGCATTGTAAAAAGTTTCGGCTGTGCTTTAGCGCATCTCTCTATAGACCTAAGGCCTACAGACTGTAAAAGTGGTCAGGAATCTAATATTTCCCCAAAACATAGTTTAGTTCTGCTCATATAACATGAGGCCGAATATTTCACTGTTTTAAGTTTTCAACAATACAGATCAACAACACTGCCCGACAGTTTCAATCAAATCCGGTCATAAGTGGCAATAGACCTGTTTGACGATTTCATACAACATTCATTTCTTTCGATTTCATTAACAACAGACTGAGCTTGGCTTATTATACAGAGAAGATGCATTAAAATGCAACTACGAGATAATAATACAATAGGCTACCGCCAATTCACGGTCATCCACGAAGATTAACAGCTACATCCGATCCCGAACCTCACTGTCTGCTGAACTTGCGCAGAAACATCAAAATAGACATATCCAGCTTTTTTAATGGTTTTGAAAACTCGACTGGTGCTCGGTGACGTCACCTCGCCCATACGATCCACAACGAGCCGTATTTAGAGCTTGATTAAATAAATGCTTCGTTTATTATAGGGAGGACGGCTTAAGCTATGAAACTTTGAAAACTAAACATTTAGACTATTTTAGCACAAATTATGAGCTTATTTGCAGATATTTTGCAATTCTTGACAAAATTAAAATATACTCAAAGTTTTTCTCTTTTTTTTTTTTGAAGAAAAGTTTTGGGTGGGCCTGTTGAAAAGTGGGTGGTCCTAGGCCCGTCAGGCCCACCCATAACGCCGTGCCTGACACACACACGATACAGGTTGAGTGGACACACACACCTCTGCTGGAAGCAGTGACACACACACACACACACACACCTCTGCTAGAAGCAGTGACACACACACACACACACACACACACACACCTCTGCTAGAAGCAGTGACACACACACACACACACACACACACACACACACACACACACACACACACACACACACACACACACACACACACACACCTCTGCTGGAAGCAGTGACACACACACACACACACACACACACACACACACACACACCTCTGCTGGAAGCAGTGACACACACACACACACACACACCTCTGCTGGAAGCAGTGACACACACACACACACACACACACACACACACACACACACACCTCTGCTGGAAGCAGTGACACACACACACACACACCTCTGCTGGAAGCAGTGACACACACACACACACACACACACACACACACACCTCTGCTGGAAGCAGTGACACACACACACACACACACACACACACACACACACACACACACACACACACCTCTGCTGGAAGCAGTGAGCAGCGGAGAGGATCCAGCAGGAGTCGATGAGGACGCCTCCACACAGAAAGTTGTAGGACTGAGCGCGTGGAAGATACACAGAGATGGCGGCCTGCCACGGCTGCTCTCGGATATCACTGGCCTGACCTCCGCGAATCCTGAACATGGGCAGAGCGTTTGAAGGAGCTTCGAGGCGCTGACCGCAGGAACCTGAGCGGGAAAGTGTGGGGAAACTCTTAGGCCACATAAAAACACACACACTGCAGTAAACTCAGCTGTCCCGTTCTGAACACTCATAGAGCAGTCATTTACTGGAGTCAGTTTCTGCACAACTGCTTGTTAATGCCATGTTTAAACGTGTCTCTCCTCTGTGTGCGCATTTGTGTTGCCAGATCTTGCTAAGGGAAAAACAAGAACAAGCCTATAATAAAACAAAATAAATAAAAATGCTACAATTTTCTGTCATAATCATTTGTTAACAAACAAGTATTCATTACTTTAATGAGCTCATTGTTTGTGCCTTAAATTATTGCATTGTTTAAATGCATTTTTTGCATAAATTATTGAATTGTTTAATACATTTTTAGCTAACTGTGATTTGTATATGTATACATTTCTGAAATGCATCTAAATTGTAATGTGGACTCGTGCATTTTCTGTAAAGTTGCTTTGAAATGATGTGTATTACGACGCTGTACAAATAAATGTGAATTAAATTAAATTAAATTGAAGAATCCCCAAAACGCTTAAAATAAGTGGACATGGCAACACTTCAAGAGAACGCTCTGAAGAAGCCTTACAAACATAAAACTGTACACACGCAATGATTGTTTTCACATGTAAAATACCACCCAGAACACCCTAGTGTCACTTTAGCATGAGCAAACAGCACTCGTTTTCTTTATAAAACTGTATTAGTTTAGTTATCTTTCACCGTCTCACCTTGATTGTTGGTGGTTGCAGGGGCTCGTGGTCCCAGTGTGGTGATTGATGGAATTTTCCTCGCTGTGAAGGAACACAAACATGGTTCACAACACACATGGGGAACAGCGCTCTCAGACAAAAACGCTTCGTCATGTAGTCAAAAATATTACAAACTTGAAAGTCATTCATTGCAAACACATGGGATTCTCCGAAAGGAATCCAATCAAACTGAATAATAATAATTATTGTTGTTATTAGTAGTAACATTTTTATTTATATTGTTTATTATTATTTTAACTCTAAATATAAAAATTAAGACTGCTGTTATAAATTGCAATTGTCCAGTAAAATAAAATAAAAAAATCATGATTATAATACATTTTGTGTACACTACTAATATTTATTGTGTACACTACTAATAAAACACTTAAAATCCTGAAGCTTCAAACTTCTGTCCACAAAAATATTCAAAATGATACAAATGCAAACCCTGAAATACTCTAAAGGCTCATTCACACCAAGAACGATCACAATTCTATGATGATAAATATATAGTTCTAAAAATAAACGAAACATTGAGAAAATCTCCTTTAAAGTTGTTCATTTATGTTGGCGATTGTGCAGCATTCACTCACACAAATACATGTTTTATATATTTACGGTAGGAAATTTACTAAATATCTTCATGGAACATGATCTTTACTTAATATCCTAATGATTTTCGGCATAAAAGAAAAATTAATAATTTTGACCCATGCAATGTATTGTTGGCTATTGCCACGAATATCCCCGTGCGACTCGATACTGGTGACGTGATCCAGGGTCACATATTTGGAATAACTTTCAGAATAATTTCTTCCAGCTGATGAATGATTAAAACATCGACAGCCAATTATAATCCATCCTGATTTAAAGAGCTTGAGCATTTAAAGCGACAGACGACAAAACTGCTGCGTGCTACAGAACGATGTCGTCCTCTAGTGTGGACGCTAATATAGCTGTCGTCATTCTTGTGTGAACGGGCCTTAAGACTAAACACTGAACCGCATCTGTTAGTCATGTGATGTAGATCAGTGTCTAATGTACAGATGTCACGGCAGACTTACGGCACTTGGGGACGTCACAGAGCTCCCAGGTCAACTTAGAGCCTTTATACACGTGACACCAGGGGCCGAGATCACCGTCCGGGTTCCTGCGTGTGAAAACAGAGTTAGATTTAGAGTTAAAGTAGAGTTAGAGTAGAGTTAGAGTTAGAGTAGAGTAGAGTAGAGTAGAGTAGAGTAGAGTAGAGTAGAGTAGAGTAGAGTAGAGTTAGAGTAGAGTAGAGTAGAGTAGAGTTAGAGTAGAGTTAGAGTAGAGTAGAGTTAGAGTAGAGTAGAGTTAGAGTAGAGTCAGAGTAGAGTAGAGTAGAGTTAGGTTAGAGTAGAGTAGAGTTAGAGTAGAGTAGAGTTAGAGTAGAGTAGAGTTAGGTTAGAGTAGAGTAGAGTAGAGTAGAGTTAGAGTAGAGTAGAGTAGAGTAAGAGTAGAGTAGAGTTAGAGTAGAGTTAGAGTAGAGTAGAGTAGAGTAGAGTAGAGTAGAGTTAGAGTAGAGTAGAGTAGAGTTAGAGTTAGAGTAGAGTAGAGTTAGGTTAGAGTAGAGTAGAGTACAGTTAGAGTAGAGTAGAGTAGAGTAAGAGTAGAGTAGAGTTAGAGTAGAGTTAGAGTTAGAGTAGAGTAGAGTAGAGTTAGAGTAGAGTTAGAGTAGAGTAGAGTTAGAGTAGAGTTAGAGTAGAGTAGAGTAGAGTAGAGTAGAGTTAGAGTTAGAGTAGAGTAGAGTTAGAGTAGAGTAGAGTTAGAGTAGAGTAGAGTAGAGTAGAGTAGAGTAGAGTAGAGTAGAGTTAGAGTAGAGTAGAGTTAGAGTAGAGTAGAGTAGAGTAGAGTAGAGTAGAGTTAGAGTAGAGTAGAGTAGAGTAGAGTAGAGAGTAGAGTAGAGTAGAGTAGAGTAGAGTAGAGTAGAGTAGAGTAGAGTAGAGTTAGAGTTAGAGTTAGAGTTAGAGTAAGAGATCTGTGCAGATCTGATTTCTTTGGGAAATGATGAGGCAGTGTTTTTACCACACTTAAAGGTTGTGAAGAGTTGTTGTTGGGCATAGAAACCCTTAAAACACGGTTAAACCAATGCAACTCTCGTAAATAAAATACTGTGATTAGTTCATGATACAGTAATAGTAGTTTAATATATAATACTATGGTTCTAAATGTCTCCTATGTCAGTGTATTTACGATACTCCGGGGTACAGGAATAAAGAAAACCACAGAATTTGCAAAGGCTTCAGGTGTGTGTTGTGCAGCCGGCGTGAGAAAGGCTTCAGGTGTGTGTTGTGCAGGTGTGTGTTGTTGGATCTCCTCGTACCTGCAGAAGCTGTGGCTGCCGATGCCCGTCTCTCCGGCGTCGGATCTCCACGCGTTGTAGAACTTATGAGACACTGCGGGCGAATCCCACGGCAGACACTTCAGCCCACTGCGTGTGACGGCTTTCGTCCCTCTGTAGGACCGTCCTGATCCCCGAGCGCACTCTAGATACGGGTCTGACGCCAAAACAAGAACAGTCACATTTATTTATACAGCGCTTTTTACAATATAGATTCAGTTTCAAAGCAGCTTTACAGAGATAACAGGAAAATAATGCAACAAAGTTTGTGTCTAGAAGAAAATAGCGTCTCTGTGCAGTGCTGCAGATCCCACTGTAAGTGTGTGTGTGTGTGTGTCTGTGTGTGTGTGTGTGTGTGTGTGTGTGTGTGTGTGTGTGTACCTATGGTGCAGGTCGGAACGGAGCAGAACTCCCATGAGATCTGAGCCTTTTTATACACATAACACCAGGGTTTAGTGTCTCCGTCTGGATTCCTGAGGAAGAAAACACAACCCAAACACTGTCATTACTCACCAGGACACAATGCAGCTAAATGCAATACGTCATTGATTTTAGTTTTGGACTTAAAAGCATGGTGACATCTATTTGCGAACTGCACAGAACAATAAGATCAGATCCAGTAATGTCTGACTGATGATGAAGGAAGAGCATGTGTACCTGCAGTGGTTGTGGTTTCCCAGTCCCAGTGTGTTCGCCTCCACTCTCCTGGCTGTGAACTTCTTTCCTCGGAGTGAGCTGGAGTTCCAGTTGACACACTCCAGTCCTGACGTGCTGATGCTCCAGGTGCCACGGTAACCTGACCCCTGACCCCTCGAACATCGCTCACCTGTGTCTGAACACATGCAGAGCTTCAGCTACAGCAAAAGTGTCTGGTCAAACTACTTTACAAGACCCTAATAAAAGATGAGCGTTTAGTTAAACTGCACTAAGTACCTTCATGTTTACATGCACTCATTTTATTTACTGATTTAGAAATTTAATTTGGATCGAACTCAGTCAGATCCACTGAGGCGTTTCGTTTCAGTCTGACTGAACCATCAATTCGACGTAAACTTAAATGTATGTCGATGTGGCTAGTGCAAACGTTAAACAGAACGAGCTAACTCTATTGAGTTGTAGAAATATCTTATGACTAGCACATGCTTTTTCATGTACAAGATCAAAATGTGTTTATTGATGGATTTACACAGAAATGAATACAGCTTATATATTCCATATATACAGTCCAAAGAGAATCTCAATCGTTTAGTTACACTATTAGTTATAATTTTATAATAATAGAAACATTAAGTTATACTAGGTATACTAATTGTACTAGAAACTAATAATACTAAAAATAGTATGTTATTATACTAGTATAATATATATCTAATATATATATAATAATAATTAATATATATATAATAATTATAATATAATATTTGTACTAGTAACTAACAATATTTAAAAATACTAATTTAAACTAGTTATACTAATTGTACTAGCGACTTATAATACTTAAAAATAATAGTCATTTATACTAGTTATACTATTTGTACTAGCAACTAACAATTACTAAAAGGTTATACTAGTTATAATAATTTTACAAGTAACTCACAATACAAAAAATATTAAGTTATACTAGTTATACTAATTGTACTAGCAAGTAATAATTCAAAAATAGTAAGTTATACTAGCTATGCTAATTGTTCTAGCAGATAATAATACTAAAAATAGTAATTTATACCAGTTACACTAATTTTACTAGTAACTAACAATACTAAAAAAAATAGTAAGTTATACTAGTTACACTAATTTTAC